>NC_140175.1:20869883-20974883 GCF_963971535.1 Notolepis coatsorum
ACACACACACACACACGCACACACACGCACACAGATTGCTAGCCTGGGTTATAGTGAGGCCTGATGCTAATCTCTATCAGTCAAGCTATAGCACACTGCCTTCCTGCTTATATGAACAGCAGTTAGTTTGGCCACGTTTCTGATCAGTGTTTTTTTTTTTACATTAGATATATTTAAAGGCATAAGTACACATATACTATCGATAATCTAGCGTTTATTTGAAAACTATTCATAAATAGGCTTTAACTTGTTTTGTGTATTACAGTAAAGGGCGTTTATCACAGAATTGTCTGAAATCTTCTGGAAGTTTCAAGAAACAAGCGTTTTTCAAAATAGTATAAAACGGAAATGAACCGATAAAAAAATTAAATAAAAAAAATCCGTTTCGACAATGTTGCCTGCAAACAGGTCATTGATAAGCGACGGCCAGATTAGACACATAGCCATAATTTAAGATGTCGTTTATGCGTTTGCAAATATGAGAGCGCTATCATTGAAGTGGGTGGTGGCACGCAACGAGGTTTTGAGACAGGGAGGCGTGGCATCCAAAGTGTTAAGGTCCCCTGAGTTTGCTCTGAACAGGGTGAATCTGCATGTTGCTATGATGCCCCTCTAGCTCATGGCATGAACTCCAACAGTCCTTAAAGCATGAGATTATCCCCTCTGTTGCAGAGTTTAAAACCTTCATCTCCAACCTTTTGTCAATCAAGTTGTACGTGTTTTATAATTGATTTATTATCCTTGCTTTTTGCCTCGTCTTGTTGTTTTATTGTTATGATTTTATAAGCTGTGTGATTTTATATGTTTTTTTTGTGCTCGTTTCTGTATGTACACTCGGCATGACCGTAAATGAGGGACACCTTGGTTGCCTTTAGAGTTTAAATAAAGGTTTGAAATGAGTTCTCTCCTAAGCCTCTTCCCACAGAGTTGTTTTGTATTTGACTCTTCAGTCTCAACTTATGGATCATATTTATCTTCTATTTGACTCTTCAGCTAGTGGATCATAGTTCTCTTCTACTTGACTCTTCAGCTAGTGGATCATAGTTCTCTTCTATTTGACTCTTCAGCCAGTGGATCATAGTTCTCTTCTATTTGACTCTTCAGCCAGTGGATCATAGTTCTCTTCTACTTGACTCTTCAGCTAGTGGATCATAGTTCTCTTCTATTTGACTCTTCAGCTAGTGGATCATAGTTCTCTTCTACTTGACTCTTCAGCTAGTGGATCATAGTTCTCTTCTACTTGACTCTTCAGCCAGTGGATCATAGTTCTCTTCTACTTGACTCTTCAGCTAGTGGATCATAGTTCTCTTCTACTTGACTCTTCAGCCAGTGGATCATAGTTATCTTCTACTTGACTCTTCAGCTAGTGGATCATAGTTCTCTTCTACTTGACTCTTCAGCTAGTGGATCATAGTTCTCTTCTATTTGACTCTTCAGCTAGTGGATCATAGTTCTCTTCTACTTGACTCTTCAGCTAGTGGATCATAGTTCTCTTCTACTTGACTCTTCAGCTAGTGGATCATAGTTCTCTTCTACTTGACTCTTCAGCTAGTGGATTATAGTTCTCTTCTCCTTGACTCTTCAGCTAGTGGATCATAGTTCTCTTCTACTTGACTCTTCAGCTAGTGGATCATAGTTCTCTTCTACTTGACTCTTCAGCTAGTGGATCATAGTTCTCTTCTACTTGACTCTTCAGCTAGTGGATCATAGTTCTCTTCTATTTGACTCTTCAGCTAGTGGATCATAGTTCTCTTCTATTTGACTCTTCAGCTAGTGGATCATAGTTCTCTTCTACTTGACTCTTCAGCTAGTCACTAGTGGATCATAGTTCTCTTCTTGAGTCTATGTGCAGATTTACTCTGTTGTTTTGCATAATGACTTTCATAGTAAGAACGTTTGCATCCTGTGACTTCCTTCCGTCTGCACGTCCTTTCCCGCCCGACAATATCAGATCACACACACACACACACACACACACACACACACACACACACACACACACACACACACACACGCACACACACACACACACGCGCACACACACACACACACACACACACACACACACACACACACACACACACACACTCATGGAATGAACTCCAACTGTCCTTAAAGCTTGAGATTCTCCCCTCTGTTGCAGAGTTTAAAACCTTCATCTCCAACCTCCACACACACACACACACACACACACACACACACACACACACACACACACACACACGCACACACACACACGCACACACACACACACACACACACACACACACACACACACACACACACACACACTCTGACCAAAGTGGATCACATGAAGAGTCAGGTGTGTGTGTGTGTGTTATGCTGTTGTCTCTGACTTGCATGCTCCTACTCTCCTTCACCGTAACGTCTCTCGTTGCCTGCATGCCGTAGCTCCCTCCTCCTCCTCCTCCTCCTCCTCCTCCTCCTCCTCCTCCTCCTCCTCCTCCTCCTCCTCCTCCTCCTCACACTCTGGTTCCTAATAGTCTGTAATGTTGCAGCTCTCCACACTATGTTAGCGCCCTCCCTCCCTCCCAGCCTCCCCCGTCTCCCGGCCCCCCGTCTCTGGCCTGGCGTGCCGGCTGTGCGTGTGAACTCTCCACCCCGACAGCCCGCAGAGCGGAGCGGCGGAGAGGGAGAGGGAGAGGAGAGGAGAGAGGGGAGAGGAAGAGGAAGGGAGGCAGGAAGAGATGGAAGTGAAGGGAGGAGGAGAGGAGAGGGAGGGAGGGAGGGAGGTTACTACAGATCAGACGGTTTATGAAACGGTCCAAAGTTGACGTCTCCTATTTTGTGTTTAGTCTCGTACGCACGCCACCCCTTTTTCTCGTCCGCGTCTTTTGTTTGGCGACACCGAGGTACCGGGCCGGTTGAGGTCCCCCCCCCCCCCCCCCCCCCCCCTTCCGGGTCGGTTACACTCCACGTTATGTTGTGTTGTGTTGTGTTATGTTCTCAAGGCTCCTCCGGGGCCTCAGCGCTGGGAGGCTCCTGCTCCGCGAAGATGTCAAGAGAGATTCCTGGGCTTGTAGGAGGGGGGGGGGGGGGGGGGGGAGACGAGAGACAGATTCTTTTGGGTTTGTTTTAAAAAGAGGAGAGGGAGTGAGAGCGGGGGCTAGGAGGAGGGGGAGGAGGATGAGGAGGAGGATGAGGAGGGGGGAAGTTTGTTAGCGTGCCATAGAGTCGTTACTGGAAGAAAAGGAAAGGAGTCGTTGCCTTAGCTGACTGAACGCCAGCGACCAGAGATTAGATTACAACAAGACTCACCAAAGCCGAGAAATTGCTTCTTTTCTAGCGACGGAGGGGAAATAATGTTATTCCTGACCGCTCCGAGCGGTTCTCGTAACTCGCCGGGCCCACCGTCCTAAAACACTTTGGGAGCCGCCGCACTCGTGTTGACTAGTGACTCACGGTCACGGAGTAAAGTCTAAAAACAAACAGGGTTTCTTTCTGGACGGCATCCACTTTTGGCCGAGACATTAATAAACAACTCTGTATGTTATCTCTCAGCGTGTTGTTGGTTGTTGAACGCGTCTGGAACGTCAGTCAGTGCAGCTGGTGGATGAAGTGACAACATCTCGTATTGTTCTGCTGCTTCATCATGACTCGCTGAGGTCTCACTCCTCTCACTGAGGTCTCACTCTTCTCAACTCCTCACTTGATACATACTTGAAAGATGTGCTTTTGTCTGCTGCTGTTTATGTTGATCACATGGACTTGTTTCCAGCTGTCTTGTGTATACACACACATACACACACACATACACACATACACATACACTACACAAACATACACACCGCTTAGTTGTTGTGTGTGCTTTATCTTGTCCCCTGTTGTCCTACTTATGGAGGGAGGGGCTGGCTGCGTTTGGCTTGTAGGAAGTCACTGATACGCTTGTCTGTTCCAGAAATAACCCAGTGAAACATGAGCGGCAGAGATGCAGTAGAGACATGTAGAGCAGTAGAGACATGTAGAGACATGTAGAGCAGTAGAGACATGTAGAGACATGTAGAGCAGTAGAGACATGTAGAGCAGTAGAGACATGTAGAGCAGTAGAGACATGTAGAGACATGTAGAGCAGTAGAGACATGTAGAGACATGTAGAGCAGTAGAGACATGTAGAGACATGTAGAGCAGTAGAGACATGTAGAGACATGTAGAGCAGTAGAGACATGTAGAGCAGTAGAGACATGTAGAGCAGTAGAGACATGTAGAGACATGTAGAGCCATGTAGAGCAGTAGAGACATGTAGAGCAGTAGAGACATGTAGAGACATGTAGAGCAGTAGAGACATGTAGAGCAGTAGAGACATGTAGAGCAGTAGAGACATGTAGAGCAGTAGAGACATGTAGAGACATGTAGAGCAGTAGAGACATGTAGAGACATGTAGAGCAGTAGAGACATGTAGAGACATGTAGAGCAGTAGAGACATGTAGAGACATGTAGAGCAGTAGAGACATGTAGAGCAGTAGAGACATGTAGAGCAGTAGAGACATGTAGAGCAGTAGAGACATGTAGAGACATGTAGAGCAGTAGAGACATGTAGAGCAGTAGAGACATGTAGAGCAGTAGAGACATGTAGAGCAGTAGAGACATGTAGAGACATGTAGAGTCATGTAGAGACATGTAGAGACATGTAGAGCAGTAGAGACATGTAGAGCAGTAGAGACATGTATAGACATGTAGAGCAGTAGAGACATGTAGAGCAGTAGAGACATGTAGAGCAGTAGAGTCATGTAGAGACATGTAGAGACATGTAGAGCAGTAGAGACATGTAGAGCAGTAGAGACATGTAGAGACATGTAGAGCAGTAGAGACATGTAGAGACATGTAGAGCAGTAGAGACATGTAGAGACATGTAGAGCAGTAGAGACATGTAGAGCAGTAGAGACATGTAGAGCAGTAGAGACATGTAGAGCAGTAGAGACATGTATAGACATGTAGAGCAGTAGAGACATGTAGAGCAGTAGAGACATGTAGAGACATGTAGAGCAGTAGAGACATGTAGAGACATGTAGAGCAGTAGAGACATGTAGAGCAGTAGAGACATGTAGAGCAGTAGAGACATGTAGAGCAGTAGAGACATGTAGAGACATGTAGAGACATGTAGAGACATGTAGAGACATGTAGAGCAGTAGAGACATGTAGAGCAGTAGAGACATGTAGAGCAGTAGAGACATGTAGAGACATGTAGAGCAGTAGAGACATGTAGAGACATGTAGAGCAGTAGAGACATGTAGAGCAGTAGAGACATGTAGAGCAGCAGAGACATGTAGAGACATGTAGAGCAGTAGAGACATGTAGAGCAGTAGATACATGTAGAGCAGTAGAGACATGTAGAGCAGTAGAGACATGTAGAGCAGTAGAGACATGTAGAGCAGTAGAGACATGTAGAGACATGTAGAGACATGTAGAGACATGTAGAGCAGTAGAGACATGTAGAGACATGTAGAGCAGTAGAGACATGTAGATACATGTAGAGCAGTAGAGACATGTAGAGACATGTAGAGCAGTAGAGACATGTAGAGACATGTAGAGCAGTAGAGACATGTAGAGCAGTAGAGACATGTAGAGACATGTAGAGACATGTAGAGCAGTAGAGACATGTAGAGCAGTAGAGACATGTAGAGACATGTAGAGACATGTAGAGACAAGTAGAGACAAGTAGAGCAGTAGAGACATGTAGAGCAGTAGAGACATGTAGAGACATGTAGAGCAGTAGAGACATGTAGAGCAGTAGAGACATGTAGAGACATGTAGAGACACGTAGAGCAGTAGAGACATGTAGAGCAGTAGAGACATGTAGAGACATGTAGAGCAGTAGAGACACGTAGAGCAGTAGAGACATGTAGAGCAGTAGAGACACGTAGAGCAGTAGAGACATGTAGAGCAGTAGAGACATGTAGAGCAGTAGAGACATGTAGAGCAGTAGAGACATGTAGAGCAGTAGAGACATGTAGAGACATGTAGAGCAGTAGAGACATGTAGAGCAGTAGAGACATGTAGATACATGTAGAGCAGTAGAGACATGTAGAGCAGTAGAGTCATGTAGAGACATGTAGAGCAGTAGAGACATGTAGAGCAGTAGAGACATGTAGAGCAGTAGAGACATGTAGAGCAGTAGAGACATGTAGAGCAGTAGAGACATGTAGAGACATGTAGAGACATGTAGAGCAGTAGAGACATGTAGAGCAGTAGAGACATGTAGAGCAGTAGAGACATGTAGAGACATGTAGAGCAGTAGAGACATGTAGAGACATGTAGAGACATGTAGAGCAGTAGAGACATGTAGAGACATGTAGAGCAGTAGAGACATGTAGAGACATGTAGAGCAGTAGAGACATGTAGAGCAGTAGAGACATGTAGAGACATGTAGAGCAGTAGAGACATGTAGAGCAGTAGAGACATGTAGAGCAGTAGAGACATGTAGAGACATGTAGAGCAGTAGAGACATGTAGAGCAGTAGAGACATGTAGAGACATGTAGAGACATGTAGAGACATGTAGAGACATGTAGAGCAGTAGAGACATGTAGAGCAGTAGAGACATGTAGAGACATGTAGAGACATGTAGAGACATGTAGAGACATGTAGAGACATGTAGAGACATGTAGAGCAGTAGAGACATGTAGAGACATGTAGAGCAGTAGAGACATGTAGAGACATGTAGAGCAGTAGAGACATGTAGAGCAGTAGAGACATGTAGAGACATGTAGAGCAGTAGAGACATGTAGAGCAGTAGAGACATGTAGAGACATGTAGAGCAGTAGAGACATGTAGAGACATGTAGAGACATGTAGAGCAGTAGAGACATGTAGAGACATGTAGAGCAGTAGAGACATGTAGAGCAGTAGAGACATGTAGAGACATGTAGAGCAGTAGAGACATGTAGAGCAGTAGAGACATGTAGAGACATGTAGAGCAGTAGAGACATGTAGAGCAGTAGAGACATGTAGAGACATGTAGAGCAGTAGAGACATGTAGAGCAGTAGAGACATGTAGAGACATGTAGAGCAGTAGAGACATGTAGAGCAGTAGAGACATGTAGAGCAGTAGAGACATGTAGAGCAGTAGAGACATGTAGAGCAGTAGAGACATGTAGAGACATGTAGAGCAGTAGAGACATGTAGAGCAGTAGAGACATGTAGATACATGTAGAGCAGTAGAGACATGTAGAGCAGTAGAGTCATGTAGAGACATGTAGAGCAGTAGAGACATGTAGAGACATGTAGAGCAGTAGAGACATGTAGAGACATGTAGAGCAGTAGAGACATGTAGAGCAGTAGAGACATGTAGAGACATGTAGAGACAAGTAGAGACAAGTAGAGCAGTAGAGACATGTAGAGACATGTAGAGCAGTAGAGACATGTAGAGCAGTAGAGACACGTAGAGCAGTAGAGACATGTAGAGCAGTAGAGACATGTAGAGCAGTAGAGACATGTAGAGCAGTAGAGACATGTAAAGCAGTAGAGACATGTAGAGCAGTAGAGACATGTAGAGACATGTAGAGCAGTAGAGACATGTAGAGCAGTAGAGACATGTAGAGACATGTAGAGCAGTAGAGACATGTAGAGCAGTAGAGACATGTAGAGCAGTAGAGACATGTAGAGACATGTAGAGCAGTAGAGACATGTAGAGACATGTAGAGCAGTAGAGACATGTAGAGCAGTAGAGACATGTAGAGCAGTAGAGACATGTAGAGACATGTAGAGACATGTAGAGACATGTAGAGCAGTAGAGACATGTAGAGACATGTAGAGAAGTAGAGACATGTAGAGACATGTAGAGCAGTAGAGACATGTAGAGCAGTAGAGACATGTAGAGACATGTAGAGACATGTAGAGACATGTAGAGACATGTAGAGCAGTAGAGACATGTAGAGACATGTAGAGCAGTAGAGACATGTAGAGCAGTAGAGACATGTAGAGCAGTAGAGACATGTAGAGCAGTAGAGACATGTAGAGACATGTAGAGCAGTAGAGACATGTAGAGCAGCAGAGACATGTAGAGCAGTAGAGACATGTAGAGACATGTAGAGCAGTAGAAACATATATAGCAGTATATACATGTAGGAAACACGGTGGATATTGAGTTCTGTGTCACCGGCCGCTGTTCTTTTCACATCCACTAAACTCAGCTGTTATACGATGATAGTTTGTAATTGTATTCATAAAGGCATATTTTTGTCAGACGTTTCAGTGAAGCTTCAAAGGGTTTTTAGCGACACATTTCATTTGTCATATATATATAGTAGGGCCAACTTTTATTGATATTTCGCCAAAGTAATATTAAGAGAACACTTATTGCCTTTCATGAATAGAATCCCCAACAATCAGTGATGCTGAAATCAGAAGGAGCTGGTTTGGATTCGCCATCGAGCGTCCTCCCGGGCTCTTCCTGTAATGATAATAATTACCAGTATTCCTGGGGCTCAGAGAGGCTTCACTCTGTAGTTAGCTGCAGGCGCGCTGCTTAGAATAGACACAGGCGCCCAGTGGAACATTGGATGTGGGAGACATGCCGGCCATCTCTGTGACGTCAGGCCATCTCTGTGACGTCAGGCCGGGCATCTCTGTGACGTCAGGCCATCTCTGTGACGTCAGGCCTCTCTGTGACGTCAGGCCTCTCCAGCCTGATCAGGGGGGGGGGACTCTGATGAATGGATCGTTCCTCTGCTTCATCATTACAGTCACCAACCTGCTCCACAGGTTTCTTCTCCTCCCTTGGATACGTTCTCTCTGGGAGGTTCGTCTTGCCTCACATCTCTGGGGCCTTCAGTGCATTTCAAATGAGCTCATTTAAACCGCTGGACTCGGTCCATCGTTCTGCCCTCAGATCTATCAAGTCAAGTCAAGTCAAGTCAAGTCAAGAGTTTTAATTGTCACGGCATACAGGTATACAATGAAATGCGGCTGGTCTTGCCCGCGACGATGTGCAATACAGTGGTACAACATATAATAGAATCCAATAAAAAATACAGTGGTACAACATATTAATAGAATCCAGTAAAAACAACAGTGCAATAAACAGGTACATGGTGTGCCATCTCGGTATCTGTACATAGTATTTACAGAGCATGTAGGACATGCTAGGTAGCTTTAGTAGTGCAATACACTGTTCCTGATGTTATACTAATTTAAAGTGGCCTTTCCTCTGGCCATAAGTGTGCGTATGTGCGGCATGAGTGTTAAAGTGGCTGCTAGTGTGTGAGCGTGCTCAGCGTGCGTGTCGTGTATGTGCTTGTGTGTGCTTGTGTGTGGATAGTTCAGTTTCTGTGTCTCTCAATGTTCATTGTTCAAGGCTCTGATGGCCTGGGGGAAGAAGCTTAGCCTAAGCCTCTCCGTCCTAGTAGCTGGGGTTCGCAGGCGTCTGCCTGACCTCAGCAGCTGGAACAGGCTGTTATTGGGGTGGTCACTGGTGACGGATGTGACACCCACCACTGTGTCCTTTATGAAAAGGTTGGATGGCCTTCTCTGGTTGAAAGGCGTAACTATCATTGGTATTTGTTTATTTTTAAACCCCTTATTGGTTTGTACTTAGTTTGCTCTGAACTAGGAAAAACAGCTGTTTCCTTTGATGCTTCCAACACCTGGAATGCCCTCCAACTGACTCTGAAGCTGAAGTTTCTTCATTCTTTTGCTGCATTTTAAAGTATGATCTCCGACCACTGTGTATTGAATTGTAACTTGTCTTAGCTGATTTTTTTTTATTGTTTATTCTTATTTATTGTGCCCATGAACTGTATAAAACTGTTTTTGTTTGTAAGCTTGTTGTCTCTGTAAATGAGGGTAACCTCAGTGTCTTACTAGTTGAAATAAAGGTTTGAAATGGAATGAAATGGAAATGTATTTACCACACAGGTAAAAGAATACAAAAACTGAAAGAAAGACATATGTGCGTATACCACCAGTGCTAAATAGTTCCCTGTCTTGTGTTGCAGTGACCCTGCAGAAGAATTCGTGGTCCACTCCATCCGTCTCCGCCAAGGGCAGGACAGGACAGGCCACCTCCCTGGACGGAGTCGCCCTGTCGGAGGGAGATCTCCTTCTGCAGGTACAATAACAACACACAACTCTCTGTGTGCGTGTGCGTGTGTGTGTGCGTGTGTGTGTGTGTGGGTGTGTGTGTGTGTGTGTGTGTATGTGTGTGTGTAGGGTAGGGCTGTCAGAATGAATTTCAGTATTCAAATTTGAAAAAGAACTATATGAATTGGACATTGAATATATAAAAAGAAAGTTATTGATATGAGGTGAATCACTGGTTCTTCTAGATCACCGTTTAGATTAGATTTTAGATTAGATTCAAATGTATCGTCATTACGACGAAAATAAGTTTGGCATCCAACCATAGTGCAAATGTAACAGTAAAGTCAAGTGCAATAGTAATATACAATGTACAGGTGATTGAACTGGGTATAAAATATATACATTAGTACTACTGAGTAATAGTGCTAATCAGATGTATGTACAGAGTTGTAGTATTAATATGTACAGTGATACAGGTATAAAGACACTATGGTAGTAAGTCATACTGACCAGCAGCGTAACTAGTAAGTGTAGGTAAGGGATATGTCCAGATATAGATATAGTATCTACAGATATGTACAGGTATGTACAGACAGATTATATAATATATATATCCACATCTGTTGTATATACGTACCTGCATATAATCCTTTTTACATATCTGTAGATACTATGTTATATATATAATATAAATATATAATATAAATACACGGTAAGAGTAATACAATATATATATATATATATATATATATATATATATATATATATATATATATATATATATATATATATATATAATATAAATACACAGTGAGAGTATATATATATATTACGGTATATACAGCATTATTGTACATGCTATCATACAGAGTTATATGGGTTATATGCAGGTGTATAAGTAGTTATACGGAAGGATTATTATGCAGGTATATTCAGACAGCAATGTTCAGTTCTCACTTGACTTACTGATATACTATGGTTCCTGTACAGGCTCTAAATGTGTTTTTATTATGTGTTGTGTTCTGTAAGCGCTAAATGTGTTTTTATTATGTGTTGTGTTCTGTAAGCGCTAAATGTGTTTTTATTATGTGTGTTTTCTGTAGGCTCTGAATGTGTTTTTATTATGTGTGTTTTCTGTATGCTCTGAATGTGTTTTTATTATGTGTGTGTTCTGTAGGCTCTGAATGTGTTTTTATTATGTGTGTGTTCTGTAGGCTCTGAATGTGTTTTTATTATGTGTGTTTTCTGTAGGCTCTGAATGTGTTTTTATTATGTGTTTTCTGTAGGCTCTGAATGTGTTTTTATTATGTGTTTTCTGTAGGCTCTGAATGTGTTTATTATGTGTTTTCTGTAGGCTCTGAATGTGTTTTATTATGTGTTGTTTTCTGTAGGCTCTGAATGTGTTTTTATTATGTGTGTTCTGTAGGCTCTGAATGTGTTTTATTATGTGTGTTTTCTGTAGGCTCTGAATGTGTTTTTATTATGTGTGTTCTGTAGGCTCTGAATGGGTTTGTGATGGTCGTGCTGATGGACGGCTCCGTCTTCTACACGTCTCCAACTGTCCAGGAGTTCCTGGGCTTCCATCAGGTACCTTTGGGGCCAAGACCCGTCATCTGTTTTTCATTTCATTTCAAACCTTTATTTCAACTCATGAGACACAGAGGTTACCCCTCATTGACAGTGACGACAAGCATACAAGACAGGACACCGTTTATCAGCAATTTCATACATATAGGCACAATAAATAAGAATAGACAATAAAATATCAGTTAAGACAGTTACAAGTCGACACACAGTGGTTGGAGATCATACTTTTAAATGCCGAAAAAGAAGGAAGAACCTTCAGCTTCAGAGTCAGTTGGAAGCGTCAAAGGAAAAAGCAGTTTTTCTTACAGTAGTTCAGAGCAAACTGGAGGAACCCTAAGAACCAGCCAGTCATTTGAACGTGTAGAATAGGTTCCAAGATTCCATTCCAACAGTGTTGTGATGTAAGAGGGAAATGTACCAATAAGGGCTTTACAAATAAACAAATACCAATGATGGTTATGCCTTTCAACCAGAGAAGGCCATCCAACCTTTTCATAAAGGACACAGTGGTGGGTATCATATCTGTCACCAGTAATACATCTGAGGGCAGAATTATAGACTGAGTCCAGCGGTCTGAGTTGAAACCACAGCATTCCTATGAATCACATCACCATAGTCCAAAATGTATAACAGCTTCAACAATCCTCTTTATATGTTCACAGTTTATGATAATGATGAAGTATGTGAGCGGAACCATTGAGAAACTGCATGTCAACAGTAATGTTGATTAACCAATGCCATCAGTTACTCAACTCTCACACCACAATGGTTTCTGCTCCACTTCCTAATGACGCATTCAGTAATTCTCTACCTGCTTCCAAGATTCAAGATATTTATCTGCACAGTTAAACAGACAGTTACACCGTACAATGAAAACCTTACTTTGCTAGTCCCCCCTTCACACAAAATCACAAAATTTAGACCTAAACTATAATGAATTATAATAAAAAAAAAGATAAATAAAGTAGGAAAATAAGGCACCTCTGATTCTGAACTTACCTTGTGTATACCGTTTACTTTCACTCCCGCTCATAGTATATATTCATACCGTAAATCCTCAAATATAGGACGGGTCTTCTATTTACCTCAGCTGCAAAGAGCACCAGGCCTTCATTAGATTAGAGAGAGGCTTATATAAGAGGCAGGCCTTAATTTAAAAAAATTACACTCATGGACATAATCCCTTCATTTTCAGACTTTTATTACATTATTATTATTATTATTATTATTATTATTATTATTATTATTATTATTATTATTATTATTATTATTATTATTATTATTATTATTATTATTATTATTATTATTATTATAATTTTTTTTTAATACGTACATTGTCTATCTACATTTATTTAGACTAGCATTGGTATTTAAATATTGAGTGCAGTTGAGTAATTGTGGGATTAACGTAATTCACACACTGAAGTTGGAACTGTCTATACTAGGTTGTGGGGTCCGGGGACGGTTTAGCGTGTGGTACCTTCTCGACTTCCTCAGCCGAATCGAGTTGTTTACATGCAGTAGCTTTAGCTACTAACGTTATCATAGCATCATGGTCTGTAATGTGTCAACTGGACAACGCCAGCCTCGTCTGCCAACGCCATATAGATAGCGAACGTTAACGTTTGCAAACGAAGTCAACGTCATCCAGCTGAGACCACAGATCAAGATATTATGACAACGTTAGCTAGCGGCTAGCGCTAAAGCTAACCAGAGGGAAACGTTATCGAAAAATAAAAAAAATACTTTTTTTTGCGACCTTATTAGAGCCCGGCCTGTGTTTGTCTAAATGCATCAACCCCCCCCCCCCCCCATTATAAGAGGCTCCTCCTTTATCGGAGGTCCCTCTTCTATTTGAGGATTTACGGTATTCAAATTTTTTTATTTCCTATATTTATTGGAATGTATAATATAACCGATACCATACAGACCCTCATCTGCACCTTTGTTTACACTGTTTATTTTCTCATATTTTTATATTCAGAGTTAATTATATTGTTTACACTGTTTATTTATGTCTAATTGTATTGCCTATATCTATGTATTTCTACTATTACCCTGCCCATACCTGTACCTCCCGTCCCCCATGCTCATATAAAGTGGATCAATAAAGGAATATCTTATCTTATCTCATCAGTTAAGTCATATTTGCTCCTATGAGTCCCTAGGCACCAATCATCTCCATTGTATGTATTTGACCTATCTCAAACCCCACCCTCTTTTCTTGATCCTCCAATCGCGTCTGTTGCTTCTCAGAGAACAGTCGCGTTTGGAGGATCAAGAAAATAGGTTGGGGGTTTGAGATAAGTCAACTATCTCCCTCTTATTCTTCTCCCCTGTTCTTCTTCGTCCGGTCCTCGTCTCCGTCCTCCTCAGTCTGACGTGGTCCACCAGAGTGTGTACGACCTCGTCCACATGGACGACAGAGACTTGTTCAGGTGTCAGCTCCACTTCGCCCTCAACCCCAAGGAGGCCGACGCCATCGGCAGAGAGGACGGTAGGGAGAAACCACACATGCGTCACGTTAAACTGCCCTGTGGCCTCATCATCAGCAGAGAGGACGGTAGGGAGAAACCACACATGCGTCACGTTAAACTGCCCCATGGCCTCATTGCGTCTATATTAATCCCAGCCGAAGAGTGCTTCGCATTTCTCTGATTGGCCATGTGACCGCGGCGCGCGGCAGAGCGGTAGAGCGGAAACAGGCTGCTGCCTCCACGTCAAGAAAGACAGACAGGCATTCTATTGCCATGCTCTGCGACAAACCCTAACCTTAACCAACTCCGAAAGAATGCCTAAACTTAACCCTAACCTTAACTTAACCCTAACCTTAACCAACTCCGAAAGAATGCCTAAACTTAACCGGCGAAAGAATGCACGTTTATAGCGAGAGATGAAAAAAAATAAAAAATTAAGTGATTCGAACTTGTCACCAACCGCACCCACCGCAGGCTCCACAGCAAGGCGGCGAACGAGTTGAGCTAACCGTCGATGGAAAAACAGCAGGGATTACGGCTGCATAATGCCGCGGCAGAGCCAATCAGGGAAAACGCGGGAGCACTCGGGAGCACTCGGCAGCACTCTTCAGCTGGGATTAAAGAATAGGCGGCCTCATCAGCAGAGAGGACGGTAGGGAGAAACCACACATGTGTCACGTTAAACTGCCCCATGGCCTCCTCATCAGCAGAGAGGAGGGTAGGGAGAAACCACACATATGTCACGTTAAACTCCCCTGTGGCCTCCTCATCAGCAGAGAGGAGGGTAGGGAGAAACCACACATATGTCACATTAAACTCCCCCGTGGCCTCATCAGGTCAAACGTGTGGTCTCTCTGGAATATGGTGTCTACACTGTAAAAAAATAAAAACTACGTTGTCTCAGCTTATAGGAACATGCAAACTTTTTGGGAAATTTGCTTATTTGCCATCTACCCTTCTTATCACCACAACATGGACATTACAGTGAAACGCTTGGTTCTGTATAAGCCTCCTGAGATTGTGCTTCATACAGTAAAATAAATAAAGACCAAACACTATACAAAATATACTATATACAAAACTAAAGTACAAAATGCAACAAATGCAAAAATGAGGTAGAGATGTAGTGGAAACCATATGCTCTCATCACTGGTTCAGACACACGGTCTTAACGTCTCAACATCTGCTCCCGAACAAACCAATCCATATAGACTTATATGAATCACACTGTACTACACACAATACTACTACTCTGTACATACATCCGATTAGCACTATTACTCGGTAGTACTAATTCATATATTTTATACCCAGTTTAATCACCTGTACATTGTATACTACTATTGCATTTTACTGTTACATTTGCACTCTGGTTGGATGCCTCTTTTACGTTGTACTGTACTTGTGCTGTATGATGACGATAAGCAATCTAATCCAATTGACCTATCTCAAGCCCCGCCCTCTTTTCTTTGTTTTTTTATAGATTTTTTAAGGTTCAACAACAACAACAACATTATATACATACAAATATACATACACTACATGACTACATATAACCACACAATACCTGGGGGGAAAGAGCGATAACATCTGATGTTTAGACAATAGAAGATTGTTCACCACCAGACAAGAATCTAGAATCTACTCCAGAGGCTGAAACGTCTGAACCGCTGATGCGACGGACCAGCACAGTCTGGTGGTGAACAATCTCACACAGGGATTCTATTGTCTAAGCATCAGATGTTAGATTAAGATTATTTTTAAGGCATTTCTGCTTTAGTCGACAGAATACAGTGGAGAGAGGGGGTGGTCGGGGGGGGTATGACATGTGACGAGACTTGAACCCATAACATCACAAGCGCATGATGGTGATGACCCTCTGACCCAGTGGGACTTCCCCAGATCAGTCTTCTGACATCAGAGAACGTCAGAAATTACACATTTCACATCCAAGGATTTGAAAAAATATCATACTTTGGGTTTTGAACGGGTCTGGAGTACACTTTCAATCCAAGTAAAACATTCAAATGACCGAAATTGGCAGTATACCTTCCAGCGACCTCGGGTCCTTGAGAAGCGCTATATAAATACAATTAATTATCATTTATTATTATTATATACAGTATGAGGTTTTTCTTTGGCCGGTAGCGGATAGATTCTGGACGGCTTGAGCGCGGGAACTTACACAGGAAACAGTCAGATGTCATCTCTCTTTGGCTGCGTTCACACTGCAAGCTTTAGTGCTCAATTAGGATTTAATGCTCAGATCCGATTTTTTTGGTTTGGCTGTTAAAATGTGGCAGATTCCAGTGTGAACTGGTCACGCACTTGAACTGACTCGCATGTGCAAATGAACAATAAAGAAGATGGCAAGTCACAGTTTTCAGTCACAGTTTATGGTTTAATTTGTAAATTGATGTGCAGTGGAGGCTAATGGCAGTGACACGCACCTTGTTCACGACTGTTTAGAAATGTACAAATCTGTGGCCGTGCCTCTGTCTCCTTGTTCTCCTCCAGCCCTGCAGCGTGGAGGAGGTGGAGGAGGTGGAGCTGGTAAAGCTGCCCGGCGTGGTTCTCAGTGCTTCCTGCCGCAGCACATCCCCCCTGAGAACTCCTCCTTCCTGGAGAGGAACTTCTGCTGCCGCCTGCGCTGCCTGCTGGACAACTCCTCTGGATTCCTGGTAATGACGACATCCCGGCGCTGCCCGTAAAAAAACATCCACTTGTTATATGTCGTTTGGTTAGAGAGGGAGACGCACTGATGACATTTTGTCCAGTGGCGATACTAGGGCTGTACCGAATGCTTCGAAGCTTCGATCATAATGTTGACATTCGAATTCTAAATCAACATTCAAATTTTTTATTTTTTTTTATATTTTTTATTAATCTTTTTTTGTATGTGTCTATTCAATCTGTTTAAACCAATGGGGGTTTTCTTCACAGTTGCAGTTAAAGATTAGGCTACACTAATATTATAATATTATACTATAAGACGTCACCATCACTTTCATACCAACCGTATGATTTATGTTGACGAAACTGATGAGTTATATTCATTAAAGAAAGTTTCTTTAATAAAAGAAAAAGACTAATTTAATCAGATTAATCACTTTATTCAAATTGAGGATTCAGTTTAAAAATATATATATATATTTTTTTTAATTTATGAAGTACTTTTTTTTAAATTTTTATAGACATTCGAAGCTTCGTTCGAATACTTCAATAGAAGCTTCGAATGTTAAAAAATTACATTCGGTACAGCCCTAGGCGATACACAGTCTGAACATGACTTCCTGAACAGTAGAGATCCAGGCCAGTAGTTGGGGTTTATCGGACGATATGATTGGGATATATAGCCTAAAGATTTGAGAGAAATAAACAGTGTAAACTGTTTTCTATGAATATAGAAATATGAGAAGAATAAACTGTGTAAACAAAGGTGCAGATACTGATACTATATCTATATCTATACATATCCCTGACCTACTCTTACTAGTTACACTGCTGGCCAGTATGACTTACTACCATAGTGTCTTTATACCTGTATCACTGTACATATTAATACTACAACTCTGTACATACATTTGATTAGCACTAGTCTAGTAGTACAAATGTATATCTTTTATACCCAGTTTAATCACCTGTAGTGTACATTGTATATTGCTGTTGCACTTTCCTGTTACATTAGCACTCTGGTTGGATGCCAAACTTATTTCCGTTGTACTGTACTTGTGCTGATGACAATACATTTGAATCTAATCTAATATAGACTTTGAATCACTCTGTAGGACAATTGATCTATGTCAAGCCCCACCCTCTTTTCTTGATCCTCCAATCACAACCGTTGCTTGAAGTTTGTCCAAGGGAAGCGACAGTTGTGATTGGAGGATCAAGAAAAGAGGGTGGGGCTTGACATAGATCAATTGTCCTACAGAGTGATTAGTGGTTCAGACGTTCAGCCCCTGGAGTGCATTGTATATTTCTGTTGCACTTTACTGTTACATTTGCACTCTGGTTGGATGCCACACTTATTTTTATTATACTGTAATTGTGCTGTATGATGACGATACATTTGAGTCTAATGTCATGTTGTCCTCCCGTCCAGGCTCTGAACTTCCAGGGGCGTCTGAAGTACCTGCAGGGCCACGGCCAGACGGGGGAGGATGGGGTGCCGCGTCCTGCTCCGCTGGCTCTGTTTGCCATCGCCACGCCCG
Organism: Notolepis coatsorum; assembly: GCF_963971535.1. NCBI lineage: Eukaryota > Metazoa > Chordata > Actinopteri > Aulopiformes > Paralepididae > Notolepis > Notolepis coatsorum. Next base: position 20,888,197 of record NC_140175.1, read on the forward strand.
TGCAGCCGCCCTGCGTCATGGAGATCCGCACCAAGACCCTCATCTTCCAGACCAAGCACAGGATGGACTTCGCCCCTCTGGGCATCGACACCAGGTACGCTGACCTCTTGACCCCGGGTACGCTGACCTCTTAACCCCAGGTACGGTGACCTCTTGACCCCGGGTACGCTGACCTCTTGACCCCGGGTACGGTGACCTCTTGACCCCGGGTACGGTGACCTCTTGACCCCAGGTACGATGACCTCTTGACCCCGGGTACGGTGACCTCTTGACCCCATGTACAGTGACCTTTTGACCCCAGGTACAGTGACCTTTTGACCCCAGGTACGATGACCTCTTGACCCCAGGTACGGTGACCTATTGACCCCAGGTAGGGTGACGTCTTCACCCCAGGTAGGGTGACCTCTTGATCCCAGGTAGGGTGACCTCTTGACCCCAGGTACGGTGACCTCTTGACCCCAGGTATGGTGACCTCTTGACCCCAGGTACGGTGACCGCTTAACCCCAGGTACGGTGACCTCTTGACCCCAGGTACGGTGAAACAAGTTCAACACTGTTTGACTAACAATCTTACTGACCCTTAGCTGCCAGGGTTGTATCCTTCCTGCTGACTTGTCGTACAGAACTTGTAAGTCGCTCTGGATAAAAGCGTCAGCTAAATGTAAACGAGTCAGCAGGAGGGCTACACCTCTAGTGGCTAAGGGTCAGTGATATTGTTCATCTAGCCGTGCTGAATGTAAGTGCTTCACTTTGAGTGCATAGTAGTATAGACATACCGTAGATAGTAGTATAGACATACCGTAGATAGTAGTATAGACATAGTAGCATAGTAGATAGTAGTGTAACTGAGGGGTTACAAATCCCTGACTGTATTAAAGATTGTGATAGATTAAACCACTGCTAATTATCATTATTATTACTTGCCAGAAAGTACAGTTAATTATGGCAGACACTCAGAATAATACGGCACGGTGACAAAGAAATATCATTTAGAATATTTATTGTTATGCAGCAAATTGTACAGAGATGGGAATTAAGGTCGCGCTTGTATGGCGAAGAATATGAATAAGTCAGTCAGTAGCAAACGTCAGTTGGAATGAATAATTCATACGATGGGGTACTAGACTAAACGCCGCCTGGCGTAGGATGGCAATATAGGGGGAAACGCTGGTACCGCTGGAGACAGGGGGTTTCCTCCCAGAGATGTAAGCTCTGGAGGAAGGAAGAATGTTCGGATACTCAGTCTGTTCAATTGAAGAAGAAGGGGGTTCTCGTATAGAATCCAGTCCTTGTAATCCAAAGGCTCAGCAACAAAGCAATAACTGTAATCCAATTGCCCGATAGCAATGACGATAGCCAGCTAGCTTCGGTCCAATATGCACATGTCCAGTAGGTTCTACGACTAGGCCCTCCTCGTGTACTGGCACCAATGTATTTAGTCCATGCACACTGGCTAAGGTTCCACTAGCTACTAAACGAACGAACTGCTGGGTAATGCTGCACACGAACGAACTGCTGTTGGCACGATGCACAATAAATAACGACTCTTTACTTCACATTAAGCTAAGTCGAACTTGACGTTACTGCATTAACTCTGACACTTTTACTATTCACTTCGCACGTGGTTCTCAACACTCTGTTTAGACGAACTGCTTGCACTTCACTGTTTTACCGAACGAACGCACACTGCTGTTCGCACCTGCCGCGATATATATACTTAAGTGGCTTTCTAGTGCCAAACCTCAGTTCTCGTCTCGAATCAATGCGCCGTCTCCAGGCATGCTCCAACATGCCTGGGCTCGCCTTTGAACCTGACTTTAGGGGCGCGCCGTCTGGCGCCGAGAACGTTATCCAATGAGGAAAGTGAATATTACTAGGATTCAAACGCAGGCTTAAAGGGATATAAATTGTATATATAAATAATATACAAGGTATATAAAACAATAAACGTAGATTCTCAGTTTTTAATCTGGCCCTTCACAACAAGTAGTATAGCTCTATTTTTCAATCTTTCAAAATGTTCAGTTGCTATTGCATGCACTTATCTGTGTTTCATTACACATATGAGTGCATGCTTACCAACTGTTTCGCCTGTTTTATAGCAACACTACTATCACCGACATCTAAGAAGGGAGATCCCCCCCCTTGAACGGCCCTTCTAAGGTTTCTCTCCTCCACATTGCCTGTGGTGCATTTTTTTCTATTGCTAGGTTTTAGTGAGTTTTTCCTTACCTTCGCGTGGGGTATGTCTGGGAGTGTTGCATTCATTTATTTTATTTATTTTAAAATGTTTGGACTTCATGGTGTTTTTGTTTTGTTCTTGATTTATTGTGATGTTTCTTCTTGACTTGTTTAAAGAAGATGGACACATGGGGACATAAACGTGTGTAGTTGGGCCTTACAAATAAATTTGATTTCATTTGATATAGACATAACATAGTAGTATAGACATAGTAGCATAGTAGATAGTAGTATAGACATAGTAGATAGTAGTATAGACATAGTACCATAGTAACTAGTAATACAGCCATAGTAGATAGTAGTATAGACATAGTAGCATAGTAAATAGTAATATAGACATACTGTAGTAAATAGTAGTATAGACATTGATTGATTGATTGAACATAGTAGCATAGTACATAGTAAACACAGTAAGGAGATTAGTTTAAAAAAGAAAATCAGATATTGATGGAAAAAGTGTGTTTTTAATCGACAGCAGAAGAGGATTGTGTTGTGGTTATCACCCCCTGCCTCTGGGACCACATCACCCCCTGCTGACCTAGGATCAGATCCCACCTAAACCTTCCCCCCTGTGTCTCACCGTTAAGTCATATGAATTAACGGTGTATCTTTCTGTGTATTTGTTCCCTGCAGAGGGAAGGTGGTCCTGGGCTACTCGGAGACTGAGCTCATAACCAAAGGCTCTGGCTACCAGTTCATCCATGCTGCTGACATGATGTACTGCGCTGACAACCACCTCAAGAGTGAGTAGTACACAAGTACATCTACAGTACAATACTGTACACACAGGTTCCTCTGTTACGGTTACTACCAGGGATGTGCACAGACATTTTGTGAGGCAGGTGCTCAACCAAAAACAAAGAGCATCTAAGGTGCTCACATAACGCACAGGGATATTTTAGCACACTTTACATATTTTTTATTTATCAAGATAGAATAGGTCAACCAACAGCAGGCGCACTTACAATCTTTTGAACCATACGGCTGTGATCACATTGGACGCCTTTTTCAACGGACCGATTGAGTCAACCCGAGGGCAGGGATTACAAATCTGAGGTATCTGAAGAGAAATCGACAGCAAAACAAACCAATCGATAACGGAGGAGGAGCTAATTCTGGCGGTTTATGACAAACCTTGTTTTGTACGACCAGGTCTTACCACAACCGAGATATAAACAGCAACACCTGGAGGGCTGTGAGCAGTAATGTATGTAACTTATGTAACGTTTAGCTGAGGGAGCAACAGTAATCAGTAGTAATGTATGTAACTTATGTAACGTTTAGCTGAGGGAGCAACAGTAATCAGTAGTAATGTATGTAACTTATGTAACGTTTAGCTGAGGGAGCAACAGTAATCAGTAGTAATGTATGTAACTTATGTAACGTTAGCTGAGGGAGCAACAGTAATCAGTAGTAATGTATGTAACTTATGTAACGTTAGCTGAGGTAGCAACAGTGATCAGTAGTAATGTATGTAACTTATGTAACGTTAGCTGAGGGAGCAACAGTAATCAGTAGTAATGTATGTAACTTATGTAACGTTAGCTGAGGGAGCAACAGTGATCAGTAGTAATGTATGTAACTTATGTAACGTTAGCTGAGGGAGCAACAGTAATCAGTAGTAATGTATGTAACTTATGTAACGTTAGCTGAGGTTAGCAACAGTAATGTATGTAACTTATGTAACGTTAGCTGAGGGAGCAACAGTGATCAGTAGTAATGTATGTAACTTATGTAACGTTTAGCTGAGGGAGCAACAGTAATCAGTAGTAATGTATGTAACTTATGTAACGTTAGCTGAGGGAGCAACAGTAATCAGTAGTAATGTATGTAACTTATGTAACGTTAGCTGAGGGAGCAACAGTAATCAGTAGTAATGTATGTAACTTATGTAACGTTAGCTGAGGTTAGCAACAGTAATGTATGTAACTTATGTAACGTTAGCTGAGGTAGCAACAGTAATCAGTAGTAATGTATGTAACTTATGTAACGTTAGCTGAGGTAGCAACAGTAATCAGTAGTAATGTATGTAACTTATGTAACGTTAGCTGAGGTAGCAACAGTAATCAGTAGTAATGTATGTAACTTATGTAACGTTTAGCTGAGGTAGCAACAGTAATGTATGTAACTTATGTAACGTTTAGCTGAGGTTAGCAACGGTAATGTATGTAACTTATGTAACGTTTAGCTGAGGTTAGCAACGGTAATGTATGTAACTTATGTAACGTTTAGCTGAGGTTAGCAACAGTAATGTATGTAACTTATGTAACGTTTAGCTGAGGTAGCAACAGTAATCAGTAGTAATGTATGTAACTTATGTAACGTTTAGCTGAGGTAGCAACAGTAATCAGTAGTAATGTATGTAACTTATGTAACGTTAGCTGAGGGAGCAACAGTAATCAGTGGTAATGTATGTAACTTATGTAACGTTAGCTGAGGTAGCAACAGTAATCAGTAGTAATGTATGTAACTTATGTAACGTTAGCTGAGGTAGCAACAGTAATCAGTAGTAATGTATGTAACTTATGTAACGTTAGCTGAGGTAGCAACAGTAATCAGTAGTAATGTGTGTAACTTATGTAACGTTAGCTGAGGTAGCAACAGTAATCAGTAGTAATGTATGTAACTTATGTAACGTTAGCTGAGGTAGCAACAGTAATCAGTAGTAATGTATGTAACTTATGTAACGTTAGCTGAGGTAGCAACAGTAATCAGTAGTAATGTATGTAACTTATGTAACGTTAGCTGAGGTAGCAACAGTAATCAGTAGTAATGTAACTTATGTAACGTTAGCTGAGGTAGCAACAGTAATCAGTAGTAATGTATGTAACTTGTGTAACGTTAGCTGAGTTAGCAACAGTAATCAATAGTAATGTATGTAACTTATGTAACGTTAGCTGAGGTAGCAACAGTAATCAATAGTAATGTATGTAACTTATGTAACGTTAGCTGAGGTAGCAACAGTAATCAATAGTAATGTATGTAACTTGTGTAACGTTAGCCGAGGGAGCAACAGTAATCAGTAGTAATGTATGTAACTTATGTAACGTTAGCCGAGGGAGCAACAGTGATCAGTAGTAATGTATGTAACTTATGTAACGTTAGCTGAGGGAGCAACAGTAATCAGTAGTAATGTCTGTAATTTAAGTAACGTTAGCTGAGGGAGCAACAGTGATCAGTAGTAATGTATGTAACTTATGTAACGTTAGCTGAGGGAGCAACAGTGATCAGTAGTAATGTATGTAACTTATGTAACGTTAGCTGAGGGAGCAACAGTAATCAGTAGTAATGTATGTAACTTATGTAACGTTTAGCTGAGGGAGCAACAGTAATCAGTAGTAATGTATGTAACTTATGTAACGTTAGCTGAGGGAGCAACAGTAATCAGTAGTAATGTATGTAACTTATGTAACGTTAGCTGAGGGAGCAACAGTAATGTATGTAACTTATGTAACGTTTAGCTGAGGTTAGCAACGGTAATGTATGTAACTTATGTAACGTTAGCTGAGGGAGCAACAGTAATCAGTAGTAATGTATGTAACTTATGTAACGTTTAGCTGAGGTTAGCAACGGTAATGTATGTAACTTATGTAACGTTAGCTGAGGGAGCAACAGTAATCAGTAGTAATGTATGTAACTATGTAACATTTAGTTTCAAGTTCTCAAGTTTGTTTATTATTTGTCATAATAAAATACAGAATACTTTATGATGAAATGCTTGTTTCTGTATGAGCCCCTGAGAGTGTGCTACATACAGTAAAAAAAGTAAGAAAAAAAAGAAGAAAAGTAATTAAGAAGTAAATGCACCAACAGTTGATACATCAAAAACATGTAAAACTATACAAATTAACTAAATTAAGCACAATCTCGACGGAGCCCACAGAGAGGCGGCCGGACAGTGCGGCGCCATTTTAGTCTATTAGCTGAGGTACCAACGGTAATGTATGTAACTTATGTAACGTCACGGTGACCAAATGCGTCCACATTTTTATAGGATTCTATCACATTTTCATAACAATAGCGAATATAATTTACCCTGCGCCGTTTTCATTGAGGTTTCTTACAAATTAACAATGTTTTATTTGTCCTTTATATGCGGATAACATTAAAATCTTAAATCGTACCATCTTGTTCCCCTTTAGACAACAAACATAATGCTAATGATGCACTTTTGTTAAGATAATTAGGTGACCATTCTCGGTCACTACTGTATATTCAGGTCGCATAAATAGTTTAACGCTGCATGTTCAGATCACGTTTTCCTAATCCGGTGCTGACCTGTGAACTAGGTGCTAAAGGTCTTGGGATTTGTAGTCATTTTGTAGTCATAACATTTTCACCTTTTAAACCAATGCTGCCATCTACTGACAACAGAAAGTGTTGTGTATAACGTTAAGTTGATAGGCTACCCGCACTACACACCGTCGCCCAAAACACATTCTAGAGATTCCCACTTTTTACTGGTACATACGTTCATATCTAATAGTCTTTAGATGACTAAATATAGATGAATACTCATGACATTTGATATATATATTCTAAAATAAGTATAATTTAACTTCACCTACCTGTCAACATGAAATTCCAAAACGCTGATAATAAAAAAAAAGCCTGGATGTCGCGCAAAATGGGGCGTGACCGAATTTGGTTTTGGGCATTCCCAGACAAAGAGAGTGACCGAGATTAGTCTACGTTCCGTTAATGTTTAGCTGAGGTTAGCAACGGTAATGTATGTAACTTATGTAACGTTGACTGTCTCAGTGATAAAGACGGGAGAGAGTGGCTTCAGCTCCTTCAGGCTGCTCACCAAGCAGAGCCAGTGGGTCTGGGTCCAGGCCAACGCCAGGGTGGTCTTCAAGGCGGGCAGGCCGGACTTCATCATCGCACGCCAGAAACCCCTCACGTGAGTTTAGTTTTCACCTCCTTATAACCTCGTGATCTCTGTGCATGTAGTCATAATAGTAGTAGTAGTAGTAGTAGTAGTAGTAGTGTAGACTCTTATCGCAGAGTCATTTCATTTGGTTGTTTGTTTGATGTGTGTTTTAATTATTTCCCTTACCTCTGTGATGTATGTATCGTCTGTTTCTCTTTTTGTCCCTGTTACCCTTCAAGAGGCCCTTTTGTCCTCTCGCCAGGCTGTCATTGTAAATATGAATTTGTTCTTAATTTACCTGCCTGGTTAAATAAAGGTTAAATAAATACAAATAAATAAAAAACTTTAGTTGTCCATTCGATTTGCATACAATTAATTGACCATAATAAAGTTAACGGTGCTGTAAGTGTTAATAAGTGGTCTACATGTTAAAATAATACCCCTAATTCTGTTTAGTGTTTAGAGTGTTAACAAACAAAAAATACCACTTACAGCTCCTTTAACACATTCGGGGCCATTGGGATGAGTCTAATTAATGTCAAGAGGACCGGGGAATGTAAACAGACGTGGGGCTGTTTGTAGAGCTAAATCTATACTTTATAGTATTGCTATCTGTCCATTCTCATTGTCAATTGAGTCCATAAACCGTCCCTTCAAAATGGCTTAAAGAAAAAAAAAATCATCAATAGGTTCTCATTTTATAGCGCCGTAAATATAAGCGTTATACGGGATTTGGGACTAGTATATTTTCTGGAAGGCTAGATAAAGGGCTAATAGCTGCTAACGTTATATTCAATGGCATTTCCGTTTTACAGATGCTACAGAAATAACTCAAACTGCATATGATCGGCACGATCCCAAAGCATGTATGCATGAATGGGGGCGGGGGACGTCGTTTATTATTATTGATTACCAATAACCGTGTTCGTCTAACTAGCCATATAGGCCGATCAAAACAATGCCCGATCGGGCTGTAATTTACGTGAAAAAGATCTTACTGTGGTCCGGGCTGATCCCCCCGAGCATTTCCCCATTATCGATCGCCATCTGGTAGATCGATATGTCCATTGGCTGATGATAAATCCCCTTATTGCGATCCGAAACGTAATCCAAGCTACATGCTGCACATCCAGAATCCTGCTACTGAAATCTCCATTGAAAGTAAAAAAAAAAAAAAAGACTGATCCGTTCAGCCACAGGGCACACTGCATTATCGCGATAGCGCCCCTAAGAGGATCTGGCCGGTATTGCACCTTCTCGAATTCATAGAGTAGGGTAAATCTGCAGTGCCGCTCGGCGACCTTGAATAGGTTATTAAAATGGAATAAAAGCAATAACAACTTCCCACGGATATATCCGTGCCTCTGTCCACAACGGGTGGAATCGAAACACGGAGATCTCCGTGCTTGGGCGGGAATGTGTTAATCGTCTTATTTGTAAAACACTCCCCCCGTCAGAATCCTTCCACGGTGTCGTTCACCTTTGACCTTTCTCCCGTCTTCAGGGACGAAGAGGGTGAGGAACACCTGCGTCAGAGGAGGCTGCAGGTCCCCTTCAACTTCGCCACCGGCGAGGGCGTCTTGTACGACTCCTGCATCTCCCTGGACTCCCTGGCCATCCCGGGCCCCCCCGGCCCCCCCGGGCCGGAGCAGCGCCTGGACCCGGCCTCCATGCTGGGCTCCCTGCTGCGGCAGGACCGCTCCATCTACGCCCAGCCGCCACACCCGGAGCCCAGCCCCCCGCTTCCCCTCTTCCCTCCGCCCCTGGAAGAGGAGGAGTCCGCCGTCAACACCCTGGACCGGGCCTTCCTGGACAGCCACGCCTTGCTCAGTGTGCCCGGCCAGCTCCACGGCTCCCAGAACAGGCCCGACGTCATCGGGGACCCCACGTCGCAGGCCATGCTGGACTCCCTGGAGCAGATCCTGGGCGAGATCGGGGACGGAGGGATCGAGGGCCTGGAGGTGGAGGAGACGGACCTGCGGGACTGGGAGAGCGCCCTCCGCAGGATGAACATGGAACGGGGCGACGTGTCGAGGGAACTGGACGACTTCCTGGCCAACGACGTGTTCTCCTACGTGGAGGAGGCTTTGAAGAGAGAGACGGCGGGCGGCTGTTTGAAAAACACCGAGCAGGCCGAGCCTCTGGTTGCCGTGCCGATCGACGGCTTCTCCGCCGTGCAGCTTCCGGACCGACCCCACGGCGGGTCTCTGTTGCCCGGCGACCGAGGCTGCTACGGTCCGAACGGCTCCCACGGCGAGCGTCAGTGGCAGCTGATGACGGATATGAACTCCAACCTCAGCGGCTGCTTCGCAGAGCCGGGTCTGATGGGCGACGCTCTGATGGGTGTCGTCGGCAGCCTGTCGGTCCTGAAGAGAGAGTCTCACAGCAGGACGGTCCACCGGCTGACCGAGTCCAGCGCCGCCCGCCAGGGAGACGCCTCTCACCTGTGGCCTCCGAACGGAGGCGGCGGCGGCGGCGGCTACCTCTGCGGCAATCAACCGCCGTCTGGACCGTCCCGCAACGCCGTTGTATCGCGGGCTCCCGAGTCGCCGGATCAAACCTGGACGGCGCCCGTTCGAAACGCCGACGCCGTCCACGGCAGCCACCGCCACCACGCCGGCTCGGAGGCGGCGGTGGACCGGAGCGTCCGATACGGCCTCGCGCTGCTCAGCCGCGCCGGGGTCGACGACGGGGGGCGGCCCTACGCGGCTCCGCAGGCCCGGGGCCCGGCCCAGCCGTGGCAGCACACGCAGTGGCAGCCCAGGGAGCAGCCGCCGCAGAGCCTCCACCGCCTGGCGCACTTGGCGCAGACGCCGCTCGACGCCCACTCGAAGCACAGAGCGCAGACGACGCAGCCGTTCTCCGGCAGCTGCATGTTCGAGAAGAGAGAGGGCGGCGGCGTCGTGCCCCCGGCCCCCTCTCTCCCCGCCAGGCAGAGCCGTCCGCTCCCGACCCCCCCCGCTGGCTCCAGAGGACCCCCGCTCGCCCCCTTCGCCCCGGCCGCCTTGCCCCCGGTCCCCTCTCTCCCCGCCCGGCAGAGCCGTCCGCTCCCGACCCCCGCTGGCTCCAGAGGACCCCCTTTGCTCGCCCCCTTCGCCCCGGCCACCTTGCCCACCGACGCCCTCTCCCAGCCGGGTGGGAGCGCCGCGCCGGGGTCCGTCTGGTCCAGAACTCCTTACCAGGGGATGAAGCAGCTGTCCCACGTCAGCCCTCAGATGGTTCCCTACACAGGCAGCACCAACGGCAGTCAGCTCAGCGGGGAGAGCTCTAACCTGGGAGCAGTGCTGACGGGATTCCCCCCAGAGAATGGATCGATACAGACGTCATTCTTCTACTGGAACGGAGAAACCCAGGTGAGATATTATAATAATAATATAATAATAATAATAATCTTTATTTGTATAGCACCTTTCATACAAGAATTGCAGCTGAAAGTGCTTCACAGCAGTAAAAAGGCATAGAATGTGCACAGAATTGGCAGATCAATGCATAAAGTGCAGACATAAAGTAACTATAAAGATTTCAAATCAAATCAAATCAAACTATGAAACTAAAATAAAAGATAAAGTAATTCTTCTTAAAGGAACATACCAGTCGTTTTGATATGTGGGTTACAAGTCATTCGTCTTAAAGGAACATACCAGTCGTTTTTAATTGTGCGTTAGAAGTCATTCTTTTTTGCGATACAAAGATCATTGTGCCATTCTTATTTCATAATCGTTTCCTGTTATTGAAGAAAGTTATTTTCCGCTGATTCACCACTGCCACAGGCTTCCGTTGTATCTGAAAATGTGTTAAACATAAACCATGAAAGTCACCACATCTGACTAGAGTGCTGAGTGACATGTGAGGAGCGTTTATCTTCCTGGAAAGTGTTAGTTTTTCCCCTGAAAAGTTGCTCTACACATTCTCTGATATACTTGAAGCCAATGGCACTGGTGAATTGGCAGAAATTAACTACAAGTTTTTTTAGTAACAGTAAAAGATTATGAAAATAATTATGACTTTTGTATCAACATGTGAGAAAAACCGGTATGGTCCTTTAAAATGGGTTTAGTATCCCTTTAAGCCTCGGCCAATACCAAGTTAAAATCCATTACTTTTACAGTATAGACAATAGTTTTGTGTGATTTTATTTCACAAACATATATTTCAACTCGTAAGACACTTGAGGTTACTCTCATTTACAGCGAGGATGAGCTTACAAAACAAAGACACAGTTATCAGCAATGTCCTACATATAGGCACAATAAATAAGAATAGAGAATAGAGAACAATAGAGAATCGACGAAGACCGTTACAAATCGACACACAGCGGTCTACACTGATTTCCCAAAACGATTCCATTCCAATTCACAAGGTCCGGATTCGATTAGATTCAATGCTATAAATGGTTCAAGGAACCCTCTAATGTTGCATTGTTAAAAATATCAATGTTTTACATTAAGAATTGACTCAAGCTGTTACTGTACATGAATATACTTTTTATTGGAACATTGGCTTTCGCATATGTCACGTCTGGGTGATGTCTCAGCATGTGGTTTCGTAGATTTGTTGTATTTCCACAATATTTCACGTCCACTTTGCACAGCTTACATATGGCTTTGCTTTTGTCCAGCTCTTCTCTGTCGTCATGTTTTATAAATCCAAAATGCAACCAGACATCTGCCTTTTTGCACCTGGCGGTGACTTGAGTGATGCTTTCACTTGATCCATGTTTTTAGATTCAAACACGTTTTGCGTGAGATCTGGACACGAGACGACCAGGAAGGGAATTGGCATAACGACTAATAATCGATCATTCAAATGATGATCTATTTTTTAACCCAGCCCTACAGTGGTCGAAGATCATACTTTTAAATGCAGCAAGAGAAGGACGAACCTCCAGCATCAGAGTCAGTTGGAGGACATTCTAGTGTTGGAAGCATCAAAAGGAAAACGCTGTTTTTCTAGTTCAGAGCAAACTCAAGGAACCCTAAGAACCAATCAGTCATTTGAACGTGTAGAATAGGTTCCAGGATTCCATTCCAACAGTGTTCTGATGTAAGAGGGAAGTTTACCAATAAGGAATTTAAAGATAAACAAATACCAATGATAGTTACGCCTTTCAACCAGAGAAGGTCATCCAACCTTTTCATAAAGGACACAGTGGTGGGTATCATATCTGTCACCAGTAATAAATCTGAGAGCGGAATGATGGGCAGAGGCCAGCGGTTTAAGAATTGAAGCCATTCAATATGATTGAGATGTACCCCCGAGTCCCTTACAGACCAATATGGGCCAAAAATGCTTTTGATTTCTTTGTTATACGTGGCCCTGGGTTTCAGATTTTAGTATTTGGGAAATTCTCTTGATGTCAATACTCTGTTTTTAGTCTGATATCACAAGCATATGTTAACTGACTCATAATCAATCAGTCATTCCCATCGACTCTGGTCCTCAGGTCCTGTGGTGGAAAACCAAACCATATACAATTATGAAATATGATCATGAATGATAGAGATACATGAATACTCTGGTTTAAATAATAATAATGATATAGTCTACATGTTTATGTAGGCCTGGTGGCGTGTTTAGCCTTAGACGTGGATTGTCGAACGTCCATGTGTGATTGACATGACAACATGTCAGGGTGGCTTGACGGAAAGCTTACGTTAACTAGGGTAGAATCACTAGACAATCATGTCTGTCAATCAGGGTAAAAGGGGGTGGTGTTACAAGAGCCACGGGCCAATGGTAGAGGAGGTGGTCGTTTCTGTTGTCACAGATCGAATGACACATGATACAAACTAGGGATGGGCAAAACTGTTGTCATTGCTAATAGCTAACACTAGCGGACAGAGTTAGCATATTTCGGGAACAAAAGCATTAATTCTGAACGTTACATCACTGATGCTTAAAATGTGTGCGCTTAGTGAAACAACATGGCAAACGTACAAAACGCTGCCACCATGTAACATCTCCGGTCTCCCTTTCTTCACCTTCCTTTTCTGATTCATGCTACCTGGCTAGCTACCTGTACCCAGCATGCCACTCAACAGTGTAACAGTTAATAGGCTCCCCTCTCAATACACTACACAGTGTAGGTGCCGGTAAAAACAGGGGGAAATATATTTTTTGAGACAAAACGGTATTCGTGTAAACTAATCTATTTCTTATAATTGAATGACTATTTTCGAATCGATGCCCATCCCTAATGCAAACAATGATTCAGTGTTTTGCCAGTTCTTCCTTGCAAGAATTAACTCTGGTACTGTAATTGCATGTATATCAATAAAGTACAATAAAAAGGTTCCTGAAAACCTTTTGTCTGTAAAACGGTACCAAACAGAGAAAACAAACGCATATTTATTTTCTCCACCCCTCCCCAGATGCCCGGCGGCCCCCCAAACGGTGGCGTGGAGCCCTTCACCTTCTCCGCCCTGCCTAACGGGAACGCCAACAACATCACCCAAAGAACCGGCCCGTAAGCCACACACCGTCCACCGGGCCTTGGGAGTCACCGATTTGGACTTGTTGGGACAGAGATGTGAGGTGGCGTTAAATAAAGTCGCCACTGACAATCGGCTGGACGTGGACCGCTGGAAGCGCCTCTGTGATCAGTTCCTCCCTCCTCCCCTGTAGACGTGTCTCTCTGCAGCGAGGCAGAGGAGCGGGTTGATGGGAGAGTGTCCTCCTCCTCAAGGACGCTCGTTATATGTCTTTTGTTTTTCCTGATGCTGCCAGTGCTACGGCTTCCCGAGGGAAGAGAGCCCCGTGCTTTCAGTCATATTGCAGCGAGTCTGACGGAACCTGGACAGACATCGTTGTCCCCTGAGAGACTATTGTTGTCTTGGAAGTTCTTTTGTTGATACCGGGAGGTTTTCGGAGACATCTTGAGTAGAGACCGTCTCGACTGACACTGCTAACACATATTCAGTATGTGGCTCTCGCTTGCTACAGGTCTCTACAGGTGTCTGCTGCAGCCAAAGGAAGTTACAGACCTTTCAAGTGTTGTTGTCATTTTGAGGAAAAGAAACTCTGGCAAATTGTCAAAAACCGATGTTTTCATTTCCCATTTAACAGTAATTCTGTCATTTTCCAGTGGATTATATGTTTGGTTAACTAGCCTATTTTCTTCTTTTTGCCCTTTTCTCCCATCCCCCAAATTAGTCGTTATGCCAATTCCCCCCCCTGGTCGTTGCGCTGCTGGTCTGTGGAGGGTGATAGACTACCACATGCTGCCCTACTGTCGGTCTGTGGAGGGTGTAGACTACCACATGCTGCCCTACTGTCGGTCTGCGCAGGGTGTAGACTACCACATGCTGCCCTACTGTCGGTCTGGGGAGGGTGTAGACTACCACATGCTGCCCTACTGTCGGTCTGTGGAGGGTGTAGACTACCACATGCTGCCCTACTGTCGGTCTGGGGAGGGTGTAGACTACCACATGCTGCCCTACTGTCAGTCTGGGGAGGGTGTAGACTACCACATGCTGCCCTACTGTCAGTCTGGGGAGGGTGTAGACTACCACATGCTGCCCTACTGTCAGTCTGGGGAGGGTGTAGACTACCACATGCTGCCCTACTGTCAGTCTGGGGAGGGTGTAGACTACCACATGCTGCCCTACTGTCAGTCTGGGGAGGGTGTAGATGTAGACTACCACATGCTGCCCTACTGTCGGTCTGGGGAGGGTGTAGACTACCACATGCTGCCCTACTGTCAGTCTGGGGAGGGTGTAGACTACCACATGCTGCCCCACTGTCTGTTTGAGGAAGGTGTAGAGTCTAGACTACCACATGCTGCCCCACTGTCTGTTTGAGGACGGTGTAGACTACCACACACCTCCTCTAATACAGTCGCTAGCCGCTTCTTTTCACCTGACAGTGAGGAGTTTCACTGGGAGAGCGTAACGCGCGCGGAGGTTCACGCTATTTCCCCCAGATCCCCTCCCTGCTGACCGACCAGTAGGGGTCACTGTTGCAACGACCAGGACTCATACCCCACCGGCTCCTCACCCGCAAACACGAAATCCCAAATCCCCTCTCTTATGAAAGAGAGAAATGGATATTAGAAGACCTCATTCAAGCTAAAGAGCCTGTGTGAACCACAGACGAAGTTAGGGACGATCTTTTTTTCAAAATGACAACAAACTTGAGAGGTCTATCGGAAGTGGACAGGGAGGTAGACGGCGCTGTAAACAGCGACAGCAGAGAGACCAGCGTTGGAACTGAGCTCGATATTAAGACGCAGCAGGACGGATGGAGGATACAGCTGCTCTCTAGAAGGAGACGTATCATTTCAACTCACGTCGCCATCCAGTCGGAGGACTAATGTGAATCTATTAACACACAGGGTCTGCTTCTGATCAGACCCACTACCCTGCCTCTTCCTGTTGGTTTGTTTGTCCCGCCCACTTGTACACTTGTGCAGTGTGTGTGTGTGTGTGTGTGTGTGTGCGTCCACCGTATTTTGTCCATCCCGGTTCACCCCCATTTCAAAGACGCAGATCGACCTATAGCTCAAAAACCTCCCTCCCTCTTTTCTCGATCCTGCGATCGCAACGCGTTTGTCCGAGGGAACGCGGCGGTTGCGATTGGAGGATCGGGAAAAGAGGGCACAGGTTTTAGATTGTACTTTTTGTACAGTGCGGCTGTTTTGAGTGGGGGGGGGGGGGGGGCAGGCACACACGGCAGGTAGAAAATAATTTAACCAAATTCTGTCCCTTGTAATGAAATTCATTCCTTCTCTTGTTTGGTCTTTAGTTGAACACATTATACCGGTTATGCTTAGAGCACAAGCTCCTTGTCGGACTTCGTCTCGTCCATAGTTTTTGGTAAAAACCAACGCAGCTGCTTGTGATGAGAGGACGTCGCTGATCAGCATCAAAGGGAGTTCATGGTCGTTCGTCTTTTATCGGTTTGTTTGCTTAACGATGTCTGTACTGTACATGTTTTTGTTTGTGGTCTTCAGAGACGTTCTCTTGTGTGTGGATACTGTTTTTCTTCTTTTTTTCCTTCGCCCCGGGCTCTAGCTGTGAAAGTAAACAAGGGAAGTTAAGACCTTTGACCCCCAATAACCAGCGATGACCCCCCGCCTCCATGGAATAACCCCTGACCCAAAGACTTATGGAATAAGCATGTATAGCATAAAATGTACACATGGTATTAAGATACTTTATGACCTATTCTGTAAATTTTTTAAGTCAAAGTCAAGTTCACGTTACTTACAAAAGAATTTTGTAAGCGGAAAAGAAATATATATATATATTCAAAAAAAGTTTAAATGTATCTTGTCAGACAAGCCCAACTGGGGAAACATGCCTTCATAGCTACACTTGGGTTCTTCTAGATACACATTCGGTTACGAGTAGACGTCTCTCTTTCATGAACTCAGTTGGTCGGAATTGAGCAGATCCTCTATTATATCAGTCATGTCATTAAAACCAAACTCTTCGTAGCCATTCATTAAACTCACTTTGACGGTGGCCAGCGATGAGAGAACGACAGTGGCTCAAGAGGTAGAAAGGTCGCCTGGTAATCGGAAGGTTCCCGGTTGCGTCTATTCTTTAACTAACGGATTTCCAGTTCCGCGTTCGCGTTCTGCGATCTGATTGGCCACGGCCGTTTGTGGTGCGATCTGATTGGCCACTGACGTTTCTGGTCATGTGACATGTGTGCCCAATCGCGTGACATGCCCATTTCCGCCTCGACCAGCAGCAAACTACCTAACGCCTAGTTTATCACTGGTTAAGCTTAGGCACTCTTTCGAAGTTGGTTAAGGTTAGAGTTTGGAATCAGGGCTGGCGTTCTATCGCCCTGCTCTAAGACAAACTCTAACCTTAACCAACTTTGAAAGAGTGCCTAAGCCTAACCGGCGAAAGAACTTGCTGTCACACGATTGGTGCGACCAGAAACATCAGTGGCCAATCATGAACCGGTTGGTATTCGAATAGACGCTTCCCGGTTAGATTCCGGCTCCTCCCTCGCAGTGTGTCTAATAAGTGTCCTTGAGCAAGACGCTTTTAACCCCCTAACTGCTCCCGATGAGCCGGTCACGGCACCTTGCGCGGTTGCCTCCGCCTGTCGGGGAGTGAAGGGGTGAATGTGAGGCATAAGTTGTAAAAAACACTTTGGATAAAAACTGCTATATATAAACGCAGTCCATTTACCAGAACGGGCTTAAGACCCAGAGAACTCATCAGAAAGAGACATTCAGAGAGAGACTCTGCAGAGAGACATTCACATACCGAACGCCGTTTTTTCCGATACGTGTTAGTAACTCAAGCAACACACCGGCTCGGTAGAACTTCAAAGGCAAACCGAGCGACCTGGCGGTAACCGGGTCGGAAACAACTTTTTTTTTTTTACACCGGATTTTTAATAATGGTGTTGTCCTCTTAATGTGAATAATACAGATTTTGTTCGATCCACTTCTTCTTCAGCAGAATATCCCCCATGTATCAGCCACTGTGTCCGATGATGTCGTTCACGTGGATTGTGGGAGAGACGGCAGCTATAATGCTCAATGTGAAGACACCTAGGAGGGGGACTGTTGGTTCAGAACTACAGTATACTGTGTGTGTATATATATATATATATATATACACGCTGTCATGTTAAATGGACCTATCTCGAGCCCCGCCCTCTTTTATTGATCCTCCAATCGCGACTGCGATTGGAGGATCAATAAAAGAGGACGGGCCTCGAGATGGGTCAATTGTATATATATATCAATCTCAGCTGTACCAAAGCACTTATCTCTTTGAATTATCCTCATCTAATCCTATGATATTTACAGCAAAATGCACACATGTTATTATTGTTATTATTATTATCATCATCATAATATTTGACTGTACACAAAAATGCTTAAAGGAAATTGCCATATTCTGCCACTTGATGATTAACTGCTACCCAGTATAACTGCACCGTATGCCTTATGTACCAAATGTTACTCTTGGTGACAACAAGTCTAATTTATTTTGACATAAAAGAAATGTAACCCCCCCCCCCTTGACTGGTTTCCCTTTTAATTTGACTGGTTTCCCTCTCTCTCTCTCTCTCTCTCTCTCTCTCTCTCTCTCTCTCTCTTTCTCTCTCTCCAATATTAATATTATTCCAAAGTCTGTCTGAAGAGTAATCTTGTATATTAGACTGTCTCTGCTTATTCAGCCACGCAGTCTTAGCTTGTTCAACACCCAACATTATATTGTGTATGTGAGGATCTGCTGTGTCTTTGTGGTCACATACATACAGGTGTTCTGCTGGGTCTTTGTGGTCACATACAGGTGTTCTGCTGGGTCTTTGTGGTCACATACAGGTGTTCTGCTGGGTCTTTGTGGTCACTCACATACAGGTGTTCTGCTGGGTCTTTATGGTCACTCACATACAGGTGTTCTGCTTTGTTTTTGCTACTTTTTTATTTAAAGCAACACTGGCGGGTACGTCATACGACCGTCAGACACTTATGGACCTGAACCCCGGGCTCAAAGAGGAGTTTGGAGACACTTTTGACCTAGAATGGCCAGCAGAAATCAGACGGGAGAATGGCGGCAAAGAAAAGAACAAAGGCGACGGCAGGAGAAGACACAGAGGGAGACGAGGAGGTATCAGATTGAGACTAAAAAGAGCTGCTTACCGCCCAGCAATTCCATCCATCTTTCTGGCGAATGCCCGTTCGTTGGAGGGTAGGATGGATGATCTGAGAGCGAGGGTCCGGTTCCAACGGGAGATGAGAGACATCAACATTATATGTCTCACAGAGACATGGCTCACGTCGACAACCCCAGACAAAAGCGTCTCTCCCTCGGATGCCTTCACAGTCTTACGTGCAGATCGCAACGCTGGCTCAGGAAAGACCATCGGCGGCGGAGTCTGCCTCATCACGAACAATTCCTGGGTTAATCCCGAGGGGGTGCAGGTCCTCTCAAACTCGTGTTCGCCGGACTTGGAACATCTTTCTATCCTATGTCGTCCGTTTCACCTCCCGAGGGAGTTCACAGCAGTCGTCATGACTGCCGTGTATATTCCCCCACACGCGAATACGGGAAAAGCGCTGGGCGAATTACACGATCATCTCAACAGACACCAGATCAAACACCCAGACGCAGCGATGGTAGTGGCCGGCGATTTCAACCAGGCCAACCTGAAGAAAGTGATGCCGTCCTTTTTCCAACACATCGCTTGCTCCACCAGAGGGAAGAACACACTCGACCACTGCTATTCCCCGTTCAAAGCGGGTTACAAGGCAGTAGCCGCTCCGCCATTAACGGGGTCCACAAGCTCGAGCGATCATGACTCCATCTTGCTATTTCCGGCATATCAACAGAGATCACGTGACGCCGTCGTGTCACGTGAGACTAAGAAGTGGACCGACGAATCAGAGGCCACGCTCAAGGACGTGCTTGCAGACACGGATTGGGATATGTTTATAGGAAGCGCCAGTGACGTCAGTGAACTAGCAGACATAGTGGTGTGCTACATAACAACAATAGCTGATGGTATTGTCCTCAGGAAAACGGTGCGGATTTTCCCAAACCAGAAACCGTGGGTGGATAGCACTATTAGAGCAGCTCTGAACTCTCGTACCACCGCCTACAACCTGGGTAGAGAGTCAGGAAACATGGAGGAGTATAAGGCTTCAGTCTATACTCTACGCAAAGCAGTCAAACTTGCTAAGAGGACATATGCTGACAAACTGGAGACACAAATGGCACAAAACGACACAAGAGGATTATGGCAGGGACTGAAGTCAATAACTGACTATAAAGTCAGCGCCCCGTCAATGGGGAGCGACGACGCCTCCCTCGCGGACAAGCTCAACACCTTCTACGCTCGGTTTGGTGTAGACAGTGGCGCTGCTGGCTCTCCGGCTAGTGACGTCACTGGCGCGCCGGCTGTTGTGGAGGGGGGGGGGGCAACCGCGAGGGGGGGGGGACGCTCTCTCGTTGTCGGAACACAGTGTGAGAAGAGCATTTATGCAGGTGAACACCAGGAAGGCTGCTGGCCCAGATGGCATAACAGGACGTATACTCAAGACCTGTGCCAACCAGCTGGCCCCTGTGTTCACCGCCATATTTAATCAATCACTGGCGGAGTCAGTGGTCCCTGCCTGCTTCAAGAGGTCTACCATCATCCCTGTGCCGAAGAAACCCTCCCCAGCATGTCCAAATGACTACAGACCGGTGGCACTCACCTCTGTGGTCATGAAATGTTTCGAGAGGCTGGTCAAGGACCACATTTGTGCCTCCCTCCCCAGTGATATGGACCCTATGCAATTTGCATACAGGACAAACAGGTCCACCGACGACGCGGTCTCCCAGGTACTGCACAGCACCCTCTCGCACCTTGACCGTCAGAAGGGGGGCTATGTGAGACTGTTGTTCATTGACTACAGCTCAGCGTTCAACACCATAGTCCCCACCAGACTGGTGGACAAGCTGATCGAGCTAGGTCTGAGCTCCGCCCTGAGCGCCTGGGTACTGGACTTTCTGAGCGAAAGACCCCAGGCGGTCAGGGTGGGGGGTCAGACCTCCAACACCATCACCCTGAGCATCGGGTCCCCCCAGGGCTGTGTTCTGAGCCCCCTGCTGTACTCACTCTACACACACGACTGTGTGGCCAAGTTCAGCTCCAACTCCATAGTGAAGTTCGCAGATGACACGGTGGTGGTGGGGCTGATCTCGGACAACGACGAGAAGGCCTACCGGGAGGAGGTGGAGGTACTGGAACGCTGGTGCCAGGACAACAGCCTGCTCCTGAACATTGGCAAAACCAAGGAACTGATCGTGGATTATAGGAGAGGACAGCAGGGGACACACACACCACTGATGATAAACGGGGCTACCGTGGACAGGGTGAGCAGCTTCAAGTACCTGGGGGTCCACATCTCAGAGGACCTGACATGGTCAACACACATAGGCACAGTAGTAAAGAAGGCGAAACAGCGTCTCTACCACCTGAGACAGTTAAGGAAGTTCAGAGTATCGGGGAAGATACTCCAGTCCTTCTACTCAGGAGCTGTAGAGAGCATCCTGACCGGAAACATCACTGCCTGGTATGGAAACAGCACGGCACAGGACAAGAAGGCCCTACAGAAAGTGGTGCGCTCAGCCGAGCGTACCACGGGTATTGCACTACCCCCCCTGCAGGTTCTATACAACAAGAGGTGCAAATCCAGAGCCTGCAGGATAATGAAAGACCCTCACCACCCCAATAACAGCCTGTTTCAGCTGCTGAGGTCAGGCAGACGCCTGCAAATCCTAGCTACTAGGACAGAGCGGCTTAGGCTCAGCTTCTTCCCCCAGGCCATCAGAGCCATGAACAATGTACATTGAGTGCTCAGAACATTGAACTGTCCACACACAAGCACACATGAACACACACACGACACGCACACTGTGCACGCTCACACACGAGCAGCCACTTAACACTTTAACATGAGCGGGCACACACTCATGTCGCACACACGCACACTTATGGCCAAAGGAAAGGACACTTTAAATTAGAATAACAGGAACAGTGTATTGCACTACCAAAGCTAACTAGCATGTCACACATGCGCTGTAAATAACTATGTACAGATACCGAGATGTCACTCCATGTTACCTGCTATCTGTTACTGCACAATGTTGTTTCTTCTTGTGATTCTATTATATGTACCACTGTATTGCACATCGTTGCGGGCAAGACCACCCGCATTTCATTGTATACCTGTATGCCGTGACAATTAAAACTCTTGACTTGACTTGACTTGACTTGACTGCTGGGTCTTTATGGTAAATGTTAACCATCTGTAGTGTGGTAGTGAAAGGGTTAACCATTTGTAGTGTGTTGTGAAAGGGTTAACGCTCTGTAGTGGTAGTGAAAGGTTAACCTTCTGTAGTGTGGCAGTGAAAGGGTTAACCCTCTGTAGTAGTAGTGAAAGGGTTAACCCTCTGTAGTGGTAATGAAAGGTTAACCTGTAGTGTGATAGTGAAAGGGTTAACCTTCTGTAGTGAAAGGTTAACCTTCTGTAGTGTGGTAATGAAAGGTTAACCTTCTGTAGTGTGGTAGTGAAAGGGTTAACCTGTAGTGTGGTAGTAAACGGGTTAACCTTCTGTAGTGTGTAGTGAAAGCGTTAACCTTTTGTAGTGTGGTAATGAAAGGTTAACCTTCTGTAGTGTGGTAGTGAAAGGGTTAACCTTCTGTATTGTGGTAGTGTAGTGAAAGAGTTAACCTTCTGTAGTGTGGTATTGAAAGGTTTAACCCTCTAGCCAGCGTGTTAGTGAAAAGGTTAACCCTCTGTAGTGTGAAAAGGTTAAGGCTTCACCAGAGCCGTTATTAATCTAACCAATAATGAGCACGTGCTCAACCGGTAGCACAACTGTTGGTGATTTCTGTATGTTTTGTATCGATATTGACGGTTAGCGCGACGTTAGCATTGTTTGTGTTCATCCTTCTCCTCTTCCTGTTCCCTCATCAGGAGCTCCCCTGAGATGCTGCGTTCCCACAAGGCAATTACGTAACCACCAGTATCCCCCTATCTCTCTCTCTCTCTCTACTGTACATATCTCTCCCTCTGGCCCCTATCGGGCTTATCCACTATCAGTGTCTGTGTCCTCAGAGCTGAGCCGCGTCCTTGCGTCTGGTTGGCCGTCGCGGTGTAAACAAAGAGTGGCGGCAGAAGCTTCTCAAGTGGGATGATGAAGCCGTGGAGGAGGAGGAGGTTGATATGGACGTCGAGGGACGACGCCCACCCGAGTTTGACCATCATTTACACACAGTGGGCATTTTGCTCTGATGTCATGCTCAGGTTGGGATTCCTGGCTGCCGTGTGGATACGGTACATGTGTAACGGTTGTCATATCGTCACCTTAAACTTCGATGCCCCGAGGGAGTTTCGAACCCGTGGTCTGCCGCACCGCGGGTCGACAGCACAGACCGCTATACCAGGAAGTGAACTCACTGCTTTGCAACATGTCTGTGTCTTTTAAAGGTCCCCTATTGTAAAAATTGCCTTTTCCAGTGTTTTGCATTGTTTTCAAGCAATGTGGGGTTGTACCAACACTGACTAAATGTGAAATCTGTACCAAGTCCCGTTTCTGCAGTTCAGCTTAGACAAGTATGCCCCCCACTGAAACAAGCCATTCTGAATTTACTCGGAGCTGTGACGTGTAAGAATTCTGATCTGCCACCGCCCGCCCCCCAATCAACTGTGATACGTTGAAATTATGAGCAGCGAGTGGAAATAATGCGGAAGCGGTTTCGACAGCAGAGTTGCCACCTTCAGCTGTTCCACTGTCACAGCACTTCCTCAAAAGTGTTCGACAGCATAGCTCCAGAGTGCTTTGGTCGAAATAAGTCCCAGCTTCCCCCCCTGCGCTGTTTCTATGTGTGCAGTGAAAACTTCAATGCTTCTAATAAGTTTTGCAATGCATCCTCGTTATTCCTCCTGATGCCCACTAACGTTAGCCGCTAGCTAGCCCACCCAGTCGCGTCTATACTTTTACCAACCCAGTTCCGCGTTCGCGTTCTGCGATCTGATTGGCCACTGACGTTTCTGGTCATGTGACATGTGCGCCAATCGCGTGACGCCTGTTTCTGAGCCTATTTCCTCGTCGAACAGCCTGCAAACTACCTAACGCCTAGTTATATCACTGGTTAAGCCTAGGCGACTCTTTCGAAGTTGGTTAAGGTTAGAGTTTGGAATCAGGGCTGGTGTTCTATCGCCCTGCTCTAAGACAAACTCTAACCTTAACCAACTTCGAAAGAGTGCCTAAGCTTAACCGGTGATAGAAACAGGCGTCATACGATTGGCGCAGATGTCACATGACCAGAAACGTCAGTGGCCAATCAGATCACAGAACGCGGAACTGGAAATGGTTTGGTAAAAGTAATGACGCCACCCAGTCACACAGACAGAGAAGACAGCAGCTTCACTAGTAAAAATAAAAAAAAAAAAAAAAAAGGGTGAGAGTGAGTTTAACCCAGAGCACCGCTACTCGCCACAGTCACTTCACAACATCTGAAGTCCATCGTGACTGCGCCTCGCGGTACCATCCGTTACACATGAATGCTCTGGGAGTGTGTAGACATGAGGGGAAGAGGCCTTGGGTGTTTGTTGCACAAGTCTATTTTATATTTTGCCATATATTTGGGCTGTAAATCGATTTATATTTGGCTACATGAGCCTTTTAGTCCTCAATTCTGATGTATAGCTCAGATTCCAGTGTGAACTGGTCAGGCTCCTGAACTGACCCGCATGCGCAAAAAACGAATGATAAAGAAGATGGACGTAAAACAGTGTGACATCTAGAGTGACGTGAAGGTCGCATGACTGTTCAGACTGAGGTCACATCAAAAAGATCAGACCTGTATGCCTATTGCTTAATAACAGCGGAGCAGTGCTGCCTTTGCTTCCGCGTTTTCCCTGATTGGCTGCGACACGCCCCGCGGCAGGCGCGGCAACCGCGGAGCGGCAGAGCTTGCGGAATTATGTAACCGCCCTAATCCGCCATGATTTTCATTCGGCGCTTCAGCTCACCTGGCAGAGCAGCGGTCCTGCGGTCCGTTGTTGACGAGTTCGAATCCCATCAAATTTTTTTTTTTAACGTGATTTTTTTTTTTTAAACGTGTATTCTTTCGCCGGTTAAGGTTAGGCATGGTTAAGGTTAAGGTTAGGCATTGTTTCGGAGTTGGTTAAGGTTAGAACGGTTAAGTTTAGGCGCTGTTAAGGAGCTGGTTAAGGTTAGAGTTTGTCTTAGAGAATGGCAATATTCTTTCTATGGTTAAGGTTAAGGTTAGGCATGGTTAAGGTTAAGGTTAAGGTTAGGTATTGTTTCGGAGTTGGTTAAGGTTAGAACGGTTAAGTTTAGGCGCTGTTAAGGTTAGAGTTTGTCTTAGAGACAGCCTATTTCCGCACTGCCGCTCTCCCGCGTTGCCGCGGTCACATGGTCAAATTGTCACATTCTTGCACTGCTCCGCTGTT
Source organism: Notolepis coatsorum (assembly GCF_963971535.1). Lineage (NCBI taxonomy): Eukaryota > Metazoa > Chordata > Actinopteri > Aulopiformes > Paralepididae > Notolepis > Notolepis coatsorum. The sequence continues at coordinate 20,913,258 of NC_140175.1, forward strand.
AAAAAGCAACACGCGACCTGTATCCCATTTAGGACCACATATGAAAATGGCCCAAATCAGAATTGAAAAGATCAGATTCCATGTGATTTGTACTGTTTGTTCACACTGTTCACACAAAACAGATCTGAGTTGCATATGAGCAAAATAAATTAGATTTTGCCTATACAGTGTGAACGGAGCCTAATATTTTGTCTGGAAAGCATTTGTCTATGCTCCAGCTGATATCTCTAGAGATGTGTGTGTGTGTTTCTTTTTTTTATCGAGTGAATGATCTCTAGCAGCTGAGCTTGCTATGAAAATCACATAATGCAGTGGATAGTTTAACCACGACTCCTAATGTGAAAGTACTGTTGAGTAACTGACTCGTGTACAGCCCTTGTCACTAGATTGTCACGCTTGTGGTTACAACACTTCTCTTCCCGTCAGTGTGGTGAAGCCGTGGTCAGTGAGACCTGCCGTTCCTAAGCGAGAGTCATTTCTTTAAAAAGCTCTCAGATAACCGGCTGTGAGGTTGAGGGTTTGTGACTGAAGTGAGCAGTCGGTCACCTCAATGCTCAAACCACGCTTTCTGGTGGTGGAAAATATGTGCACACACACACACACACACACACACACACACACAAAAAGAGCCGCGTGTTTTTCAAGACTGCCTTGATTCCCGACAATGAAACCCTAGCTGTCCCTGCAGAAAAGACTCACTGGTGCGCCTGAATAAGGGATTAAAATAAATGGAAAAATAAGGAAATCCAATATCACAATCAACTGGACCTAATGTCATGCTCTCACGCAAGGAATCCGATGCTCAGTCAGGGCCCGAAAGAAAGGCAAATGAGACGGAGAGAAGGGTTGGAGAATAGCAGAGAGAGAGGAAGTGGCCTCTTAAAACAAGTGACTGTTTGTTCTGGAAGAAAGGGGGTTGATGAGAGGAGGTGGGGGGGGGGGGGGGGTGATGAGAGGAGGAGGTCGGCGGGGTTGATGAGAGGAGGCTGGGGGGGTTAATGAGAGGAGGTAGGGGGGGCTACTGAGGAGGTCGGGGTTAATGAGAGGAGGTTGGGGGGAGTTAATGAGAGGAGGTTGGGGGGGGGTTAATGAGAGGAGGTTGGGGGGGGTTGATGAGAGGGGCTGATGAGAAGAGGTTGGAGGGGGGGGGTTGTTAACTTGTCTAATGTGTACTTATTTTTTTTATTTACTTATACTTATTTGTACGTGTGCTATTGCACATACCGCATACAGTTTATTGTATATAAAATACCTGCTTTTTATTCTGTTAATTGTTGCGCTTTGTATTCCTTTATGTTGTGGCGCAAACAGAGAGTAAGAATTCCATTGTACTTGTTAGTTGTTGCATATATGGCGAATAAAACAATCTGAATGTGATGAGAGAGGAGGTCGAGGAGTTCGGCTCCAGCGTCTCGACATCGACATCGACAGCAGCAGCAGCGTTCCGTCAGAAGAGGAACAACATTCTGGGGAAGGAACTGGCTGTGAAACAAGTAAACAACACAACACTCGTCCTGCATGGAGCTGAAGTGAGAGTCGGTCTCAAAACAAACGTGACATTTCTATTAATAAGAAAATATGTGAACTTTCCTTGCGAATATCTCTAGAGACTTGTTGGGCCAGCAGTACATTATTACATTTAGTCATTTAGCTGAACGGTTTTATTATCCAAAGCGACTTACACGTTCTGTACGACAGGTCATCAGGAAGGGTACAACTCTATCAGCTGAGTAACAATGTTCATCAAAGTGTTGAGTGCTACAGTGTAGGTTAGTTTATTAGGACAAGTGCATGACAGTAAGGTTAGTTAGGGTTAGATTTATTTATTTATTATTATTATAAAAAATAAATGTATGTGCATTAGCGCCAGTGTTAAGTCTGTGTGAGTAAAGACTGGTATACAAATGAATGTTTCACAAGAAAACGTTCTCAACTTGCATTTCAGCTCAGTTAATTCTTTGGTGGTTTGCTGCCCCCTAGTCAGAGTGTGTGGTCAAAGACACAGCGTTTTAAATGCCTCTATGCCCAACATGATTACTCTTCCTCCGACAAACAACGCTTCTTTTGGCTGATTTGTTTATTTATTTTTGGAAACGACCTTCGCCATCTGCTCCGCTTACCTGTATAATGTGATCGACTAGGATGCAGAATTATCTGCATTTTCCTTCGACTGTCCTGAATGTTAAAAGAGTGAGAGAACTTTTAAAGGCCCAATCATCAGTGACCCCAAAATTTATGTAAACAGATGGCGACAGGTACATGTTTCTATTATCCAGTTGATTGACTCAGATTCACCTTTATTCATCCCCGTGGGGAAATCCAGGTGTCATAACCGCAGCAGCGGAGAGCGGAGGTGTAACCGGTCTTATTTGACATGCCCCGAGTGGGAGTTGAACCCCGGTCTCCCGCGCCGCGGGCGGCATCGCCACAGTCACTTCACAACACTGTCCATCGTGACTGTGGATAGACACGTGGTACCTCCATTACAGAGGCATAGATAGGAATAAGGATCCAAACAACCAGGATAATAATAATAAAATATAATATTAATTCAAAAGCAAGTCCTTAATACTAACACTAGAAAACAGGTACATTAGTATTTAATTATATTTTCTGTATTTTATGTGGCTGTGAATGGTTTGTTTCTTGTTAGAAAACATTGGTGCAAAATAGACATTCTGCGTTTAAAGGGAATTCACTTTAGTAGAAAATCAGCAGTCTTGCCTCTTATCTAAAGTCATCTTACAACTGCTGTCTCTGTTGTCTGCTGTCAACATTCATCCCAGGTGTCAGGCTCCTCGTTCACTTCCATTAATTTCCAATCAAACTACTGCTGAGAAGTCAGTTTCAATGAAACAGACGATTCGGAGACTTGTTTTGGCATTTGATGTGTCTTTACAGATTTATTACCTTTGAAAAATAAAAGCAGATCCGGTCAGTTTGTTGTATATGGTCTGAGTGTGCTGTGTGTCTTTAACCTACATACATATGGGATGTTTAGGGAGTGGTTACCATGGTTACCTGCTGCTGCCTTACTGGAAGAAAGATTCTAAACATTCAGTGAGAAGTTGACAGTTGGTCAAACTACACCTCCAGTGAGAAATAGAATAGTTCCTTTACTGATCATTTGAAAATGGCAACATTAGCTAAAAAAAAACAATACATTTGTCTCAGAAAAATATATTACACAGAATAATATGAATGTATTGTTTGTTTATAATTCATTAAATATACGTATTATATTTAGACTTGGTCCTCAAAATGTATGAAGGTGAATGAGGAGCCTGACACCTGGGAGGAATGGCGGTGTTTATGGTGGACAACAGGAACTAATGGTCACTAATTTACTTGTAGATTACTTTATATAGAGGCTGCTGATTTTCAGATTTTAAGTTCTACTCAAGTGAAATATCCCTTTAAGATGGGTTAAGAATGTTCCAGAAAGTGCACTTTCCATTCACAGATCAAACTCTTCAAGAATACAGTGAACATACCCCACATCTATATGGTCATGAAACACAATTTGGGGCTTTAAACTGTAAAAGTAAACAAGATCTGTGTACATTGTAAACCTATAGAGTAGACTGTATACTTCACTTCACTTATTGAAAACCCAATCTTTTAAGTGAGACCAACCTGCTACTTTGTCTCCATCTTGTGGTGATGAGCAGTTCTACAGGTTACTGTGTTCTACTGTGACACAGCTCAGAGGGAACATGAACAAACATGGCACCTGAAGAAGTCGTTGGTTCTCTTGGGCAAACATTACACTTTGTCCTTGAGCAAGACGCTTAACCCCTAATTGCTCCCGATGAGCAGGTTGGCACCTTGCAATGCATGGTTGCCTCCGCCGTCTGTGTATGAATGTGTGAGGAACAAATTGTAAAGCACTATATAAATGCAACATTTACCGTTGTCTGTTAGATTAATAATAATAATAATAATTCATTTATTTGGTATAGCGCTTTTCAAGGACCCAAAGTCGCTGACAATAGGCAAAAAAGAAAAGAAAGAAACAAAACCAGAGGGAAACGGAGGACAATAAGAATACACAGGAAACATAGAACCACGAGTAACGGATAACAAATGCGGGAGTGGGTAGGGGAGATAGTCGGGAGGAGAGGGAAAACCAATGGGGGGGGGGGGGGCAGGAGAGGAGAGAACGTGGGGCAGGGGGAAATGGTGGCGAGTTGGAGGAGGGTGGTTATGGAACTTATGGGTAAGGAAGGTTGAATGCTTGGGAGAACAGGTAGGTTTTGAGTCTGGATTTGAAGGTGGAGATTAGATTCAAATGTATTGTCATCATACAGCACAAGTACAGAACAACAGAAAAATAAGTTTGGCATCCAACCAGAGTGCAAATGTAACAGTAAAGTGCAATAGTAATATACAATGTGTGGGTATAAAATATACAAACGAGTACTACTGAGTAATAGTGCCTATGAATTTCTACGTCAAATGTATATACACTCTTTTTCTGGACACTTTTTGTATCACAAACAGTACTGTATTTGCAAATCTGATATGTCATAAATGTATAGATGTAGCAGTACTGTCTATCTGTATGTCATGTATGTCATAATATGTTATGATGAATTGAAAATGGGGGACCCTGATGTAAACAAGACGAAAGTCTTTCTCTGGTCTGCATCCCCTTAACAATTGTATGTATTGAGCTGTACTGTACTGTACCCATTCTGCAATCTGTTAATAAACTTTTCAATCAATCAATCAATGATGAATGAATGAAAACTTTATTTAACAGATTGCAGAATGGGTACAATACAGTACGGCTCAATACACACAATTGTTAAGGGGATGCAGACCAGAGAAAGACGTTTGTCTTGCTTACATCAGGGTCCCCCATTTTCAATTCATATTGACATTTATGACATACACAACATACATGACATTTATGGCATAGGGACATACAGGTATTTAGTACTGATACATTTGTGACATAAACGGTATTCAAATATACAGTACTGTTACCCATAGATCCTGACAGAGTATATACATATGATGGGGAGGGGACTGTACATTAGGAGGGGGTGGGTGGGTGGGAGAGAAATATACATACGGCGGGGAGAGAATATATACATGCGGTGGGGAGGAGACTGTCTATTAGGAGGGGGTGGGGGTTTTGGACATTTACGGTGGCCAGTTTCGAATTGCAGCCTCCCGTAGGTGCTCTTTAAGAGCGGTTTTGAATGTGGGTAGGGATTCACATTCCTTTACAGCTTTGGGTAGGGCGTTCCACATTGATGTGGCATAATTGCGAAACGTGTTTAGTCCCTTGTTTGAGCCGAATCTGGGTTTAACATAATTTGTTGAGCTTCCTCTGGTGTTGTGGTCGTGGTATTCACTGACCTTTGGGAAGTATTTTGACATGTACATGGGTACCTTAGTCGTATAGTGTATCTTGTAGACCAGGCCCATTGCAAGTTGCTGTACTCTGTCGTCTACTCTAAGCCATCCTAGGTTGTCAAAGTGGGCAGGGGTGAGGTGGGTTCTAGGGGTAAGGTCAAGTAGAAGTCTGACCAGTTTGTTTTGAGTTGTTTGTAATCTTGTTTTTAGCGCCTTTGAGGTGCTTTGGTACCATGAGGTGCAAGCATAGTCGTAGTACCCTTGAATGAGTGCTCCTGCCAGAGTCTTCAGGGTATTCTTGTTTACCAGAGAGGAGATCCGGTACAAGAATCTAGTTCGTTGGTTGACTTTTTTTATTACATTGGATGCCATTTTGCCTATCAGATGTATGTACAGAGTATATGTACAGTGATACAGGTATAAAGACACTAGTAAGTCATACTGGCCAGCAGCGTAACTAGTAAGAGTAGGTAAGGGATATGTGTATAGGGCCTAACAAAATTAATAGTTGGTTTCAGGTTGCCGACCGACCCTGCCGATTTAGGTGCGACCCAATATATTTTATGAGTTTTAAAAAAAAATTATATAAAAAGAAAAAAAACGATTTATTTTTTTTAGAATAAAGTTTCATAGAAATCTTAGTCAAACATTTAGTATTATGGATATTAAACATGCTGGCAGAGTACATGCATCCATGTTGTTGTGAACATTTTAATTAAATAAAGAAATTCCCTATCCATAGTCGCCGTGGGAAAGAATAAAAAAAAAAAAAAAAAAAAAATCCCCTACCTACCCATGGCCAAACTGACAACCAACCTGAAACCAACTATTAATTTTGTTAGGCCTAGATATAGTATCTACATAATGTAAAAAGGATTATATGCAGGTATATACACACGGTATATACAGCATTATTGTACATGCTATCATACAGTTAGGCTATATGCAGGTGTATAAGTAGGTATATAGAATGATTATATGTAGGTATATTCAGACAGATATGTATATATATATATGGTAGAGAGATAGCCTTCTATTTATTGTGAATGAGTCATTTCTTGCGTCTCCTTTTGCGTTTATTAAATGTCACAGAGCAGAGCTGAACGTTTGCTTCCATCCCGGCGACAGACAGATGGCTGGATGTCAGTTCATTGCAGTCAAACCCTGACAGGAAAATATCGCCGTCGGACACCAGATTGCTGGTTTGTAAACCACACTTATCCTCCTCCTGGCTGAAATGAAGGAGAAGAAGCTGTCCTCCTCCTCCTCTCAAATGTGCAGCCAACGTCCACCCAGTGAGTGAGTGAGTTGGATCAGATAAGGACCCCTTGGCTCGCTGAGTTGACCTGCTAATTATATTGAGAGAATAATTAGGTGGTTAAACTGCATGTGACATTTAATGGTTTATTTTTTTAGTGTGCTATTTGTTTCCTGTTCTCCGCAGTGACATAAGAACTGGTCGTTGTTTATTAATGCTGTTATATGCAATCTGTTGAACTACGAAGGAAATACACTCATACATCAATATCTGAAATAAAAATGACTAACCTTCGTACGGTATTTTAAGTAATCTACCTTGCTTATACTACTAGCTACTATGCTAATATGTCTATACTACTATGCACTCAAGACTGTAACACTCAAGTTCAACACTGTTTGACGAACAATCTTACTGACCCTTAGCTGCCAGAGTTGTATCCTTCCTGCTGACTTGTCGTACAGAACTTGTAAGTGGCTTTGGATAAAAGCATCAGCTAAATGACTAAATGTAAATACGGTCAGGCCCGCTGCATAGAGGTCAGCAATAGCCTTTATATTCATCCTAAATGTAAAACGATGACCAGATGTTATTTTCAATAAGAACAATGACGGTGATTCCTTAAAAGAAAAACATTACATGTTCATTTTCTTTTAAATTTGCTTTGATACAGGGGCGGCTGATTTGGCGCAGTGGGCAAGGCGCTCGCCACTAACGCAGGATACGCTGGGTTCGAGCCCAGCTCTCGGCGTTGCTACCGGCTTGGCCGGTCGTTCATACTAACACAATTGGCAAGTGTTAGAGGGTGGGAAAGCCGGTGGGTGGGGATTGGACGTTGTGGACAGCGACTCCTACAGGTCGGTTTGGTAACGCCGGTGCGGCGGAAGCAGGAAGTAGCGGGGGCAGCGTGAGCCTCCCACGCATTACTACTCCTCGCCACTGAGAGTTCGAGCTGCTGCGGTGAAAAGATGTGACAGGCTGCCTCCTCGTGTACCGGAGGGGACGCGTGTTGTTTTTTAACAGCGCAGCAGTGCAAGAATGTGACAATTTGACCATGTGACCGCGGCAACGCGGGAGAGCGGCAGTGCGGAAATAGGCTGTCTCTAAGACAAACTCTAACCTTAACCAGCTCCTTAACAGCGCCTAAACTTAACCGTTCTAACCTTAACCAACTCCGAAACAATGCCTAACCTTAACCTTAACCTTAACCATGCCTAACCTTAACCGGCGAAAGAATACACGTTAAAAAAAAAATCACGTTAAAAAATTGATGGGATTCGAACTCGTCAACAACGGACCGCAGGGCCGCAGGACCGCTGCTCTGCCAGGTGAGCTGAAGCGCCGAATGAAAATCATGGCGGACATGACATAATTCCGCTCGCGCTCTGCCGCTCCGCTCGCTCTGCCGCACCGCTCGCTCTGCCGCTCCGCTCTGCGGTTGCCGCGCCTGCCGCGGGGCATGGCGCAGCCAATCAGGGAAAACGCGGAAGCAAAAGCAGCACTGCTGCGCTGTTATTAAACAATAGGCGGAGGGGACACGTGATGCAAGGCTTCTGTCCTCACTACAGCCCACCAGTTTAGCAACGTTCAAGACAGGGGAGGGAAGAATTGGATACTACGAAATTGGGATGGGAGAAAAAAATAAAATGGGGAGAAAAAGTGGATCAAAACAAAAATAAATTGCTTTGATACTTGACATGCTACCTTTTGTCTGCGTAGCCGCTGACACTGGGTAAGTCTTATGCATTTATAAATAATTATTACATATATAACATATTAAATTTTTTTTAACTCTTACTGTTTTCAGAAAACATTTGAGCTCCTCTGCTGGGGAACAAACCCAGAACACCCACATGGGAGGCAAGTGACTTTACCTCAAGACTACCAAGACACACTTTTCTGATAGCCTCGCCCAAAGCCTAACCTTAACCACACTGTTACCTTAAACTAACCATAACCTTAATCCTAACCCTAACTTTAACCACGCTGCTGTTACCTTAAACTAACCCTAACCTTAACCCTAAATTTCTATCTAAACCATAACCATTAAACATTAAAACGAACAATCATCATAGTACTGCTGTGTTTGTATCAGGGTAGTTGGATTCAGAACCAAATTCACAACAATACTTAACAACATGGCACCCCTAAGAACCACCAGGGTTCAAAATCGAGCTGAGCCATGGAAATACTGCGACATGGTCATGCTGGACCTACAAAAGGCCTTCGACACTGTCAATCACTCCATTCTGATTGACAAGCTAAAAGCAATTGGTTTTGATAGTCTATCAGTGAGCTGGATGCAATCCTACCTTGAGGAGAGAACAGATGGTGGAGGTAAACTGTACTCTACCCCCCCCCCCCTCTCACAGTGAGCTGTGGTGTTCCACAAGGAAGCATACTAGGACCGCTACTGTTCCTAATTTATGCAAATGACATGTCGTCAGCTTGTGACTGCAACTTGTTCTTGTTCGCGGACGACTCAGCCCTGCTGGTCTCTGACAAGAACAAGTTACAGGTTGAAAAAACCCTCAGCTCAGAACTCGGCAGAATCTGCACCTGGCTCACTGATAACATTACACCTGGGTAAAACGGAGTCCATTCTCTTCGGATCAAATAAGAGGATGTTCTTCCTACGTCAGCTGAGGAAGTTTAGGCTGCCGAGGACTATGATGGTCCAGTTCTACACTGCCATCATCCAGTCCATCCTCACCCTCTCACCTGGTTCCCTGCAGCCACGGTCAGGGACAAGGCCAAGCTGCAGCGGTTGATACGATCAGCGGAGAGGGTGATCGGCTGCCCCCTTCCCTCCCTCGAGTCCCTACATTCCTCCAGGGCCTTGAGGAGGGCGAGGAAGATCATGGCAGACTCCGCCCACCCGGGTCACGACCTCTTCACCATGCTCCCCCACGGCAGGCGGCTACGGCTGCCCAAGACATTAAAGTCCCGCCATAGACTCAGTTTCTTCCCCTCAGCAGCTCGCCTGGTAAATGAGTCAGGTGTCCCCCTGCTCCCCCCCCCCTCTATGGCGAGCTGCTAGGGCTGGACCTCTGGACTTGAACTGTGCTGCACTGTTTCCATGTCCCCTACCACTGCACTTTACTGTCTTATTTTTGTCTCACTGTTGTCCTGTTTTTCACTTACTTATTTATTTATCATTATTATTATTATTATGTTGTTCCTATTTGTGAAAATATCAATCATGCACTGTAATGTCAAATCACATTCCATTTTGTACCTTCTCAGTTACAGTGGGTGACAATATTGTCACAAGGAAAGATGAAATTACATACCTAGGTTCCATCCTAGAGACAAATCTTTCCTGTGACAAAATGGCATCCAATGTAATCAAAAAAGTCAACCAACGAACTCGATTCGTGTACCGGATCTCCTCTCTGGTAAACAAGAATACCCTGAAGACTCTGGCAGGAGCACTCATTCAAGGGTACTACGACTATGCGTGCACCTCATGGTACCAATGCACCTCAAAGGCGCTAAAAATAAGATTACAAACATCACAAAACAAACTGGTCAGACTACTACTTGACCTTACTCCTAGAACCCACCTACCATTCCTATTCTTATTACTTGTATTATTGCACAATCGCTGCGGGCATGACCCCCCGCATTTCACTGTATGCTTGTATGCTGTGACAAATAAAACTCTTGACTTGACTTGACACCGCACCCCTGCCCACGTTGACTACCTAGGATGGCTTAGAGTAGACGACAGAGTACAGCAACTTGCAATGGGCCTGGTCTACAAGATACACTACACGACTAAGGTACCCATGTACATGTCAAAATACTTCCCAAAGGTCAGTGAATACCACGACCACAACACCAGAGGGAGCTCCACAAATCATGTTAAACCCAGATTCGGCTCAAACAAGGGACTAAACACGTTTAGCAATTATGCCACATCAATGTGGAACGCCCTACCCAAAGCTGTAAAGGAATGTGAATCACTACCCACTTTCAAAACCACTCTCAAAGAGCACCTACAATCAATCAAACTCCAATTCGAAACTGGCCCCTGTAAATGGCCTAACCCAACCCCCTCCAATGTACAGTAAATGTCCTAACCCAATAATACACGAGACCCTCTTCTTGGGACCAAGTAGGGTTTCGTCGATATTCCAATGTACAGTTTAACCCTTTCACTACTTTCACTAAAGATATTCCTTTATTGATCCCCTTGGGGAAATTTCCTGAATTTCCCCAAGGGGATCAATAAAGGAATATCTTACCATACTACAGAAGGTTCACCTTTCACTACCACACTATGTGAAAGGGTTAACCCTTTGTCGCGTGGCAGTGAAATGGTTAACCTTCTGTATTGTCGCAGTGAAAGGGTTAACCCTTTGGTAGTGTGTTAGTGAAAGGGTTAAGCAGGCTGTACTAGGAAGGCCATTTCTGTGTTCCAGTCTGGGTACTGTACTCACTCACAGGCACATACTGTATAAGTGCTTACACTGACACACACACACACTGACACACACACACACACACACATGGGGGGGGGGGGGGGTCCCCTAAGGGAGTTGTGGTCTCTGGGGTGTCACTTTCAGCCTCCGGGACGTGAACCTGTGACCTTTCGCCACTTCAGGGATGGAACCCTACCTCTCCCGCTATGACCTCCCTCTTTTCTGACTCTCCCGACCCATGGTGACCTCCCTCTCCTCCTCTGGCTCTCCCATGGTGACCCCCCTCTCCTCTGGCTGTCCCATGGCTACCTCCCTCTACCTCCCTCTCCTCTGGCTTCTCCCACTGGAGTGAGCATGCTCCGCCGGTCCCCGACCTCTGTCATCACCGCAGTGGGAACACTGAGAGAATACCAACTGCGAATATCCATATGGAGCGAAGACAGACACAGTCTCTCTCTCTCTCTCTCTCTCTCTCTCCACTCTGCAATTGTATACAAATCGTTGTCGTACATGCGTTATCGTTTGATTCATATGTTCATCCCAGGATGTAATGTATAATATATACAGAGATAACATTTACATTTTGTCATTTAGCTGACGCTTTTATCCACAGCGACTTACAAGTGTTGTACAACAAGACAGCAGGAAGGGTACAACTGAAAAGCCACAACTGAAATGGCATTTTCTTTTTCATTTCAGATAATGATTGAAGAAGTGCGTCTTTAGTCGACGGCGAAAGATTGGACGTGTTTCGGCCATCCTAACTGTGGTGCGAAGTTCGTTCCACCATTGTGGGGCAAGGACCGAGAATAGGCGATAATGAGTTGTAGAGATAATTATAGAGGTTACTTACAGGTTACAAAAATGACAAAAACCAGGGGCGGTCAGGTGGCGTAACGGAGATTGCGTTCGTCACCAAACCCCGGAGCGGCTAGATTCGCCTGATCGAATCCAGCTCACAGCTCCGGGGTTGTCACCAGCTTGGCTGGCCGTTCAACTAATACAATTGGCAGTATTAGAGGGTGGGAGAAGCTGGCGGGGTGGGTCCGGGTCGTTGTAAACAGCGACTCCTACAGTTCGGTCGGGGCGCCTGCTAAGCGCGGATAGGAGTGGGATAGTGTGATCCTTCCACACGCTACGCCCTCTCAATGAGAATCCGCGCTGCCAGGTGAAAAGAAGCGGTTGATTGGCTGGATGTGTGTCGGAGGAAGCACGTGATAGCCTCCACTCTCCCAGATGATCTGACTGTGGGGGGTAAGTGCGCAGCGACCAGGAAGGGGGATTGGGAATTGGCATAACGACTAACATTGGGATGGGAGAAAATCGGAGGAAAATGGAGGGGGAAAAAGATCAACAATAAAAAAAAAAAAAAAAAAAGGACAAAAACCGAGAACATTAAAACAAAAGAATGATGTTGGAAATAATTCACACTAAATGATAAAAGCATGTACACACACAGTATCTTGAACCTGTGCCTCTGTCCCTGGACTTTGTGCTGTGCGACACCAGACCTATAGGGGGCGACAGCGGCTCAGGAGGTAGAGCAGTCGTCTGGTGGTGGGAAGGTTCCCGGTTCGATTCCCGCTCCTCCCGGGCAGCGTGTCGAAGTGTCCCTGAGCAAGACACTTAACCCCCCTAACTGCTCCCTCCCGATGAGCAGGTCGGCACCTCGCATGGTCGCCTCCGCCGTCAGTGTGTGAATGTGTGATTGAATGGGTGAATGTGAGGAACAAAAATTGTAAAGCGCTTTGGATAAAAGCTGTTATATAAATGCCCCATTTACCATTTATGTTTTGTTGATAATTCTGTTTTTGACCAGCAGGCTTGCTGGAGGCGGATACAGGGACATTTGTGAAAAGACACTCATTGTCTCCTCTCCTCCTGTCCTACGGGGACATTCTTTTGTTCTCCGTCTCCCCCCCCCCCCCCCCCCCGCCAGCCAGTCCCCCCTCTCGACCGCCATCCCATTCTCCCTCTCCCCCCTATAAGAGACTTACCTTGTCAAAGACATTATTCACCGATTTTCAATCAGCAACTCGTCAGCGTTTAACGGTAATTGAATTTTGATTTAGGGCAATTATTCCTCATTTAAGGTTATTTGCATTAATTTGAAATATTAATGCGTTTTCTTACTTTGGACGAGTGAGGAGATGAGCGTTCCGGTCACAGAGGACCCTCTTCTCCCCCCCCCCCCCGCAGGCACATCCACTCGCATTACCCAGGGTCCCCTGCACCCTGGGGCATGGCGGGGACCAATGAATGGCGTCTGGGCTGCTCCGCTACCTCCTCTATTGAATTGCAGGAGCGCCGCGGTGTTCTGTGAGAGAACTGATAAGGAGGACGGTGTCTGGAGCATCCCGCGCGCCTATTGAAAACACATGCCACTGTACCAACACTGTGGCACAAAAGACTTGCTTTTTTTCTTATTCATGTACCAGCATGAGGGACAAGCGTTAGCGAAAATGGTCGAGTGACCCTTTAAAGATGTTACAGAATTACCGGCGTAAACAAAGCCCCCTGGCCTCAAGTCGTCTTTTCCTTCCAGCAAACCTTTTGTTGAGCTCTTTCTGTCTCTCTCACACACACATACACACACACACACACACACACACACACACACACACACACACACACACACACACACACACGGTGTTGTTGCACAGGTATACACGGTTGGTTGCCATGGTTACCCCCGGTCAGCCAAATAAAACTCTTGTGCCCTGTCCCCTGTCTGTTCTGTTGGGAGGAGACCGATATAATGGTCGGACTGTCTGTTCTGTTGGGAGGAGACCGATATGACGTCTGTTCTGTTGGGAGGGACCGATATATGATGGTTGGACTGTCTGTTCTGTTGGGAGGGACCGATATATGATGGTTGGACTGTCTGTTCTGTTGGGAGGGACCGATATATGATGGTTGGACTGTCTGTTCTGTTGGGAGGGACCGATATATGATGGTTGGACTGTCTGTTCTGTTGGGAGGGACCGATATATGATGGTTGGACTGTCTGTTCTGTTGGGAGGGACTGATATATGATGGTTGGACTGTCTGTTCTGTTGGGAGGCTCTGTGCTGTGCCATGCATGGCGGTGTGGCACGCGGGCTGTGTTTGTGTTTTCCTTCAGTCATGACGTGCTTTATCAGGGGATGTTTATCTTGGATGGGGATGTGGTGGGTATTCATGTTTGGGGGTGTTTGGGGGGGGGTTCACGTGCCTTTGAGCAACACTGTACTTATTGTACTTATTTTATGCCTATTCTTATGTCTGCACGTTCTACGTTGCACTACCTTTATTGTCTTTTATACATATTCTTATACATATAATCCTTTTTACACATCTGTAGATACTATATCTATACATATCCCTTACCTACTCTTAAATAGTTACGCTGCTGGCCAGTATGACTACTACCATAGTGTCTTTATACCTGTGTATACATATTAACACTACAACTCTGTACTGTACATACATTTGATTACTGATTAGCACTACACCCAGTAGTACTAATCCAAATATTTTATACCCAGTTTAATCACCTGTACATTGTATATTACTATTGCACTTTACTGTTACATTTGCACTGTAGTTGGATGCCAAGCCTCTTGTCGTTGTATTGTACTTGTGCTGTATGATGACAAATGACAATACAGCTGAATCTAATCTAATCTAATCTAATAATGAGATTCAGGTTTCAGGCCCAGATACGAATGGACAGCCTCTATAACAGGGAGGAGGAGGAGGAGGAGGAGGAGGAAAGGATTTTCTGATTCAACGCACAGAGAGCCAGACGTCACGGCCGAGATTGTTTTGACACCCCGTTAAGAAATTCAGAAGGAGGCCGGCCGGCTCATGAAATTTGCAGACCCTGATTGAATTTATGATATTTTCATAAAGGCCCATCAACTGTTCCTGCCTGTAAGGAGGGAGTGGCGGGGGGGCTGACAGACACAGACGGGAACAGGGGAGAGGAGAGGGGAGAGGAGGGGAGGGGAGGAGAGGAGAAGAGAGGGGAGAGGAGAGGAGAAGAGATGAGGAGAGCGGAGAGGACAGGAGAGGAGGGAAGGGGAGAGAGTGGGATTGGGTGTCTGTCTCTCTTGCCCACCTTGTTCTCCGCCCCTCTCCTCCTAGTCAGAGCAGACTGAAAGGAAGACATTAGTAGCCCCTCCCTTCTCTCCTCCTGGGCCGAGCAGACAGAAAGGAAGACATTAGTAGCACCTCCCTTCTCTCCTCCCATCCAGTAACAGGGCTGTCCTAGACGAGGAGCAGAGCTGAACAGAAGTTGAATCAGTATTTCTGCCTTACTCCTCCTCCCACACCTCTGTCTGTTTGTCTGTCTGTCTGTCTGTCTGTCTGTCTGTCTGTCTGTCTGTCTGTCTGTCTGTCTGTCTGTCTGTCTGTCTGTCTGTCTGTCTGTCTGTCTGTCTGTCTGTCTGTCTGTCTGTCTGTCTATCTGGCTGGCTGACTCTGTCTGTCTGTGTCTGTCTCTGTCTATTTCAGCCAGTCCATGGTAATAATATTGACTTCTCAGCTTAAACACAGAAACAATCCTTCATGAATATGAAACCATGGCTGATGTGTGCTTTGTTTGTTATGACTGAGTGAGAGTATATGAGCTTGACTTTCTGTTTTGCACACATTTACATTGAGTCATTTAGCTGACTCTTTTATCCAAAGTGACTTACAGAACAACAACAATGCCAGGTCAAGGACTTTGAAGCGGATTCAATGGGAAGCCAGTGCAGCTCTCTGAGAAGTGGTGTAACGTTGTGGGCTGACTTTGGTAGATTTACATGATACAATGATGTGAAATCAGGCCAGTCCATTGCAGCCTACCTATCCTGCCTCAAACACCCCGTACCGCAAAAGTAGCACTTTCAAGGATGAATATGAAATCCTGCTGTATGGGAGGTTCTTCCTCCAGAGGGAGTGAATTGAAGGAGGACGCAGGGTTGTGTGAATTGAATGAGGACGCAGGGTTGAGTGAATTGAATGAGGACGCAGGGTTGAGTGAATTGAATGAGGACGCAGGGTTGAGTGAATTGAATGAGGACGCAGGGTTGAGTGAATTGAACGACGACGCAGGTTTGAGTGAATTGAATGAGGACGCAGGGTTGAGTGAATTGAATGAGGACGCAGGGTTGAGTGAATTGAATGAGGACGCAGGGTTGAGTGAATTGAACACCGACGCAGGTTTGAGTGAATTGAATGAGGACGCAGGGTTGAGCGAATTGAACGAGTAGCAGGTTTGAACACGTAGGTTTGAAGACAGCAGGACAGAACTGGATCTCTCTCCTCCCTCAACTCTTACTCTGGGATGTATCACCTTGAAACCCACAGGGGCCTCCTCTTCCTCTCCTCCTCTGAGCCCCCAGGAGTCCCTTTGTCTATGAATGCTAATGGGAACTCTCTGTGTTAATAATAAATAGCCGCTGATAAAATAATAAATTCCTAATGTCCCTCTCAGACCTTATTCTCCCTCCTTCTCAGATTAGTTTGTCAGGGCTTTACCGCCTCAAACACTTCTGACTTAATTATTTAACTGTCTGAAAAATTCATATTATACTTTTTATTTGGGGGGAAGAGGCGGGGGGGGGGGGGGTGCAAAAGCCATCGTTCAACCTGTGATATTTGGAAGAGAGGGCGGGAGAGGGAGAGAGAGAGGAGGGGGGGGATTAAATATTCAGCAGCGCGCAATCCCTTCAATAATTTTTCAGATGCATAAAAGAAAAAAACACATCTACACAAAAAATGGGATTTTTTTTAAAACCGGAATAATCCCTACAGCGAGATAATACGCCGTTTGTCAATTATTCAGGGCCGGAGTCGTCTCCCCACCGACTCTTATTTATGTTTAATCACATTCTGGGAATTTGAATACAATCATCTGGCTGTCGTTTGTTTTTTTCCGCCAGCGGTGCAATTAAACAGCACAGGGACAAGAGAAGAAGTTTGAGCGGGAAAACATTTTACACGTTAAAAAAAGTGGAAAAGTAACTTAGAGTTGTAGCCTAGTTTGCGTGTGTGTGTGTGTGTGTGTGTGTGTGTGTGTGTGTGTGTGTGTGTGTGTGTGTGTGTGTGTGTGTGTGTGTGTAGGGGGGGGGCGCTGTCCACGAGGGACTGGGGCCCCAGAGCTGCAGGAGTGTGAAGCTGCTTCCAGGCTCCCAGGCTTCCAGTTACCTCACTGGCTTCTCTGGTGACCAAACAGTGTGACTCACAACCCCCCCCCCTATCTCACTACCCCCCACCCCTTCTATCTCACAGCCCCCCCCCCCCCCTTCTATCTCACCAGCCCCCCATCTCACTCTAGCTCGGGCTCACATCAATGTTTAACAGTCACTTAAAAGATGTTTCTTTGCTCATCTGTAATTTAAGCGCTCCACCCGCGCCGCTATATTCTATCCCCGGTATCATTCCTCCGTTACACAAATGCTTTTTGTTTGCTGGCTGTCGTCATGCTGTATTATTTAGAGGCCGAACAAACAGAAAGCCCTTCTTCTTCTTCTTCTTCTTCTTCTTCTTCATCTTCTTCTCCTTCTCCCCTTCCTGGTTCATTTCAACACCGGCTCCTCAGGCCTGTTGGTGGAACCACACACACACACACACACACACACACACACACACACACACACACACACACACACACACACACACACACACACACACACACACACACACACACACACACACACTCTCTCCCAGCTCTCTTTCTCTCTTGCCCCTTCCTCATCTCTCTCACCCCCCTCTCTCTCTTTCCATCTCTCTATCTCTCACACACACACACAGAGACACACAGACACACACACAGACACACACCGGCATACACACAGCCACACACACACACACACACACACACACACACACCAAATTGACACACATTGTCTTCGTCCTATAATCCACTCAATAGAATTAGACTATAGACAGTCTTTATGTCATAACATGCCACAACAACAAGATTGAAAGCAGCAAGACCAAGGAAACTACAAAAGAAGGAAGGGTCGTCATGCTCTCTGCGTGGTGCCAGACTTTGTTGTGCCAGCTCTATTGAAGCCTGTATTCAAATTCTAAATATACCAGCTATCTGAGGAAATATGCCTCAACCAATATATCAAACGTCATAGCTAGTTAACAACAAGGCAACAAATTGCAGATGATTCTGACATCCGAGGTGACATCCTGTTTAGGTGACGGGTCATAATAAACGAGGAGACGGCTGATCATCTCATTCAACTCAACGTCGTCGACAGAACTGAAGGTTTTCTTTTCACACTTGGCACCGATGTGCGTCCGTCCGCACGCTACACTGTGACGACGTGATGATGACCCTTCCTTCTTTGACAGTTTCCTTGAGCAAAACGACGGTGACCATCATCTCGACCAGAAGCTTGAGCCTGTTTTGCTCGGTTCAGATCTCTGTCCACGGTAAGGATAAACATGTTGTAGAATAATGTTGTTTTTTCTTTTCTCCTCCAGATTAGCCTGATCGTCTTCCCCCCATTCGTCTCACTGTAATACGGTAACACGTGAACACCGTGACCGATAACACAACGTTCTGCATAATAGACTGCCCCTCCTCCGCCCCCCCCCCCCCCCCCCCCCCCCCCCCCTGCGGAAGTTGTGTGGAGTCGATGTGGTTTATTTGGCACAGAAATCATATCTATAAAAATAGGGCTCGCTGTAACCATGGCAACCTTCTCTATCACCGATCACCAAAGAAATTGGCTGTGTGGGGGAGAGAGAGAGAGAGACACAGAGAGAGAGAGAGAGAGAGAGAGAGACAGAGAGAGAGAGAGAGAGAGAGAGAGAGAGAGAGAGAGAGACAGATAGAGACAGAGAGATACTATAGCCAGATATAGTCTATCTAATAATAGCCTACATATAGTCTCATCATAATTACTGTATTGTTGAAATATTGAAACAACAGGAGGAATACCATTGAAATCATAATATTTTCTACCCCGGCATTTACAGACACTACTGATGTAACCAAACACACTATAACCATAAAAATACAGCAAATACAATAGAGATTATAATTAGGGATGTTCGATATTGGCTTTTTTACCGATATACCGATATTGTCCAACTCTTAATTTCCAATACCGATATCAACCGATGCCGATATATGCAGGGTTTCCCCCCCCCCAAAAAACGGAATACTTTCAGGTAATTAACATTACATATCTCTTGTCGTGGAATTAACACAACATTATGCATACTTTTGACAATAAATAAAATCAGAATTAGTTCTTACTTGCTTGCCTGGGTAAATAAAAGTTAAATAAAAAAATATATATATATATATTTTTTTTAAACCGATACCGATATTTTCCGATATCACATTTTAATGCCAATATCGGCCGATAATATCGCATTGTGATTGGTCGAGACTCAGCGTTCTAAGCCGTGAGTATATTCATGATACACTCAGCTCTCTCAGATCACAAAGGGATTGTGTTTACAGCATCGCCACCCAGCCGCCCCGACCTAAGAGAGTTTTATGATCTACCCGGCGATGTTACAACCACAGCCAGGGCCTCTCTCTCTCCTATCTGGCAACAGGTCCCCCATGCGCTTATATGGGCTGCTTCCTGACTCCTCATCATCATGCTGTCCACCTGGGTCATCCTACACACCTGAGACTCATCATGTCATCACCGAGTCTGGATATGAGGCCTGCGCCCCTGCCACTCCTCGTCCGAGTGTTGCTTCACCTACCGTGGTACTAGGACTCCTGTATGCTTCCTCTGTCTCTGAACCTGCCCTGTTCTAACTTTGCTCTCTCTCTGTGTGTAGGATCGCACACCCCCCTGGACTACTCCCCACCCGTGGACGTCTCCAGCCTGGACGCTGCCTGGAATCACATGGAGTGACCTGCTTCTGTACATTTCATTATCCAACCTTGTCAATGCCTGGTACCTAATTAAACACCCTAAACCGCCTCATTCTCCTGTGCCTTGTGTTCTGCTCTTGGGTTCCAACCTAGACGCCACACTAACAGGCAAATCATTCTTCCTCTACTTGCAACTAAGGTCGGCGCTCAGGGCCCATGGCGTGCCGTGGACTCAAGCGTTGCACCCACACACCCTTTTGTCGGGCTTATCGGAGACAGGACAACCTCAAGAGGGTTTGTCTCCGATTTGTATACACTTTTAATCAAGTCCACATACAAAAACCTAACATTAGATACAATCTGGCGAGGGGACGTCCCAGAGTTTGACCCCGAGTTTGACTGGGATGATGTTTGGACAAATGTTACATTAGCCTCCCGCAACCCTAATCACCAGCAAATACATTTTAATTAGATTCATAGGACGTATCTCACGCCTAGGAAGCTGTTTGCTATGGGACTGGTGACCGACTCTCGGTGCACTTTGTGCACTCTGAGGGCCACTGGCACTTATATGCACATGTTTTTGGGATTGCCCACCAGTAGCTCATTTTTGGAAATCCATAACAACTAAACTTTCAAACATATGTAACCTAACAATCCCACTTACGGCAGCAACATTACTTCTAAACGATATATCATTACTACCAGCATCCATACAACAGAAAATAATCATTCTGGCGGGAGTTACTGCAGCCAAGAAGCTGATAGCCATGAGGTGGAAAGAACCTGAGAAACTCACAATGATTAATTGGTCTCTGACACTACTGGATGTTATTTATTTGGAAATCTCTACTGCTCGTATAGTTGGAGTGGGACAGGCCAGCATTGAGCTGTGGGTCGCAGCGGCCGAGGAGGTCAAGGCCAACACATAGCGGCGGAGTGGGGGTGGGGGGTTGGTCCTGGGGAGTCCGGGGGTCCTGGGGTGGGGGGGTCGGAGTGGGGGAGGAAACGTCTAATGTCTTTTGTGGTGTTTGTGTTGTTTTTAAATTTTGACTCTGTATTTTGTATTTATTAGTTAATATTATTGAAGTTTTGATATTCTGTATTTATTATTTCTAATTGTCTTGTTATTATTATGATTATTATTGTTGTTGAAGTACTGTCCTGTGACGTCTTGTGTATTATTGTTGTTGTTACTGTATTATGTTGTCGTGTTTTGTTTATTTGAAATTTTTTAAATTTAAAATATTTGATCACAAAATAAAAATAGAAATGCACGTCTCCATTCTCACAGTGTGGCATATTAGGCCTTTAATTGAGTATATAGTAAGTAAGTAAGTTTTATTTCTAAAGCACATTTAAAACAACTGTAGTTTCACCAAAGTGCTATACATATAAATGCCACTATAATAAAATACAGTAGAAACATGGTAAAGAAAGCAATACAAATATGACAAATATAACAAGTAAGGGGAAAAAAAGGAAATACACAACATTTTCATTTAATTTCAACCGTTATCTAAAATCGTAAGCTTCTAAGGTTTCCCTCATTTACAGAAACAACGATTGTACAAAATGTAAACAGTACATATTGATAATACAAGCAATATTCACAGAAAATTTAACACCAGAGTAAAAAATAAAAATACTTTTAATATAATTTTAAAAAAAGTAGCTAAAACAGTTCTGTATCGTTAGTGGCTTAGCTTGGCATCGCTACTGCACTATCTCGCGTACGTGCACGCGTACTGAATAAACCACAAATGTACCTCTAATACCAGTATTAGTCTGACCACACCCCTCATCAGCTTACCTTCATAAGCAGGTGTGTGGTCACCTGCTCTCCTCCTTCTCGCTTTCACCACAAGGAAGAGGTGCCTCGGTAGATCCCCACACTTGACACCATGATGGAAGAAATTGGATTAGGAACAGCTTGGGAAACAAGGATACGTTGACATCATATCTTTATTTTCTCTCTCACTATTTTCGAGAAAATACGGCGATATTGTCTTCGTACTGGAGTGTCTAGAAGATGATGATCATTCTAAAAACCCTCCACCGGTTTTCGTATTGGGAGCACGCCGCTGCATGCTTCTCAACTGCAGTTCCCTGCTGTGTTTGTTGGGGTGAAACCTGTCAGGCCACAGCTGAACTGTCGGACATGCCGCTGTTGTGAGGAGCGGTGCGTTCCAGGTTGGGTGAGTAGTGTTTGCTGGCGGGCTCCACTTGTCTGTTAGTGCTATGGGGGCTACTTGACAAAGTTTATGGAAACCGGCCCCAGGCTAGGGTCCTTTGTTTAGCCGCCTAGGCGACAGAAGGCCTTGGTCTGGCGACCATTATAGTTTTAACTAGTGGGCCGCGACCATTGACACTGGTGATCCCTGTGTGTTCTGGACGAGTGGATTCTCTCTGTCACCGTGTTAAGACCCCATCTTTCATATCCAAATGAGAGTATTCCTTCACGAGGGGATATGTGCATGTAATGTGCGATAGCGGCAGATTCATGTTCGAAGTCAGCTACACAGGCCAGTTGGTACTGTGCTGATTCCGCCGGATGTTCACCGTTGTGAAGCGGTGTTGACGTCTTGTTTTCTCTTTTCTCTTAAACAGAACGGCGGCCTGTCTGGGTGAGTGTTATGTCATTGTTTACATGTTCATAGCTTACGGTTAGCCAGTCAGCTGTTAACTGCTGCGTTGGCCTGCTGGATCGCTGCATGGCCTGCTTAAGGCCTACTGTTAGCCAGTCAGCTGTTAGCTGCGGGGCTAGCATGTCGTGGTCGCTGGGTAAACGTTAGCTTGCTGCTAGGGCCATGGCTGGCGCGGGGTAGCTCAGCTTCTCGCGCGCCGCCGGAGCTCGCTTCTGATCGCCGTTGGCTTGATGCTATTCTGTTGAACGTGCTTTGATTTTAACATGTTTTACACTCTTGACCGCGACGTCATCCTTGACAGGGGATGTTTCGTCGACCCTGCCCTGAGCCTGGACGGGAATTGCGTCAACAAAGAGGACTGTAGCGACTGGTTGGAGCGGCGACGCTGCCCGGATCGAACAACACAGGTCGGCTGTGTTCTACGGTGTCTTGTGACTGCACTTCGCTGATCTGCGTTCCGGGTAGGTACGGGGTTGGCCAGACCTCATAACACGTCTTCTGGTTTTACTTTGCTAAGTGTATTGTGAATGACGGTGTTTTTTCCCAAAACGTGTGTTGTCGCAATGCATTTAGGATACGTTGCGGGTTATGTGTGAGCTGTTTTTGTCACTGGCAGTTAGCTTCTCCGTGCAGATCGTGATGTATTGATCTGGTTGTTGTGTGAGAAACATCATGGTGTTTGTGTACCGTGTACTCACTACTAAGGCAACTAACCTATGAAGCTATGCTTGGTGACAAGTGAGTAAAAGAATGTTCTTTCTCAGACTGTAATGACAATGAACAGTGTGTTCACACATTAACAGGTTTTCCTGTTTTAACTGGCCGTATTGAGGGTAAAATAGGAGGATTGTGTTTTTTCCCCCCGGTTCCCTGGGGACTTTATCACCTCCTATCAGACATGTTGTGCATTAATTGTGTCTTTTGTGTGGTAGGGATACGATGTAACTCTTAGCTTGATTGCTGAGGTTGTGCTAAATCTGCTGGAGAAACTTATTTCCTAAAGGGAAATTGGTTTGGTTGCTGTCATGTGTGCTTAGCAAGGCCTGTGGTCGATACTAATCAAGAATGATGTATTCTCTCATTGTGAAAAAAACGGCGTTCCTCTGTTGAGTGTTTTTGCCATTTTTTGTAGGTGATGGGTTGTGTGTGTCATGTGACCTACAACTGGGTTGTACTGGCCACAGAAGCACATGTGTATGTTGGACCGGGGTTCTTAGAGCCCTCTCTATTCTGTGTTTTTCCTTAGTAAAAATCAGATAGCAGGTTAGCTCATGCGCTGTGTGGAGCTGTGAAACGCTTCATAGAGCTGACTATGACTGTGTCATATTCTCTTTTTGTCGTTACGTCGTATCGTGGGTGTGGGGTCGTAAAGGGGTGAACTGGTAACCTTTCCTCTCCCCATTGTTCTGTCGGTCAGGGGTACACCCCCTGTCCTTCAAGGTTCCCGTCACGTGGCGGTTCGGCACGTTACGGGGGGGGGGGGGGGGGGGGGGGGGAGGGAGTTCCTGGTCCCACGGCCTGGTATATTGGGCGTGTGCACCGCAGGAATTCCCCCGCCATAGAGTACGTCACCGTGCGCGTCTCTGTTGGTAGGACTTCCGTGTGCTGTTCAGGTCCATGTGATGGATCTGTTTTCAGGGGGGGTGGTCAGGGCTCCTCCTCACCAAGCGCCTATTCAGGCCTTCTGTGAGTTCGGACTCCTTCTTCCATGTGAGGAAGCCTCCATCAGAGTACAGAGCCTTCCTCCTCAGATTGTCAAAGTGAGTGGACCCTCTAGAAGGGTCCTTTTCTATTGTATGTATATTCGATTCAATTCGTTTGTTGAGTGTGTATGGGTTCAGTGCCTCTTCCCCGGAGGCCCTAAAACCAGTTTTTTACATGGCTCAGGGTGCAATATATTCTTTTCAATCTGTAAAGCTCGCGTGGGAAGTCTCTCTGGGGATCCCCGTCTCTTTCCTATGGGAGGGTGGTGGGATGTAAAAATGTGACAATTTTTTACCCCGGCTGTGTAGACTGGGATACATACTGTTGATGCTTCCTTCTTTCTATTCCAGAAGTGTTGGAGTTAGGGAGTGTCACACCCCTCTTGTCGTTCCCCTGGGCGCCTTGGGGATTCGATGACAGGTCTAAATAGCCTGTTCGTTGATGGGGGTGTGTCCCGACGCACGTATAGTGCTAGCTCGCTGTAAACAGGCGATTGACTGGCACGCCTTGGTTGCTTGTGGTTGAAACGGCGTTTTTATAAAGCAACTGAGATGGGGGTTTTTCCTCTTCCGACGACCACATCCCATGACCTGGGTGGGTTGTCGACGGATTCTCGTTCATGTCTGGGGGATGATGACGGGATGGATCTGAACATATGTAGTGGGGTCTCACGCCCTTGGGGTGGGCCACCAGGCGCGGTTCGTCCGAACGTCTGGGTGGCGCCTTCTTTGCATGTTAAGATCAACACGCATATCTGCCCTTCTCCTGGAGTAGGCATGTCGGCGTGGTTAGGGCACGGGACTGGTTCTGGTCACGCTGGTCCAGATCAGTTGAACCCGTTGTCCGCCAGGGATGCAGATCTGCTGTTCTGGTACCCTGAGGGACTTGGGCTTTTTTCAGGGGGAAAAATGCCAGGTCGGTCTGGGTGTCACAGGGTTAAGCGCTATGGAGACCCTGGTTGGGTATGTTTTTACTCAGCACTGTCGTCATGGCTTACAGCCATGCCATTCTGTACGCGCTCGATCTCGTCGGATCTCGGCCGCTACACAGGTTGGTCCTGGTTAGTACTTGGTTGGGAGACCGCCGGGGAATACCAGGTACGGTGTGCTTAGGGGCTGGTTCTCCATTGTTTTTCGCTCCTCTCTCACGCATGGCGAAGAGGGGCCTGTGGGGGTGGTTTTTTGACCTCCTCTGGTGACCCTGTGCTTCCCGTACCGCCAGGCCCGGTCCGAAGTGATGTTTGCGACCCGTAGGCCTGGGTTAACCCTTTTTGGAAACTGAAACACTTGTACTGCGGTATAGCCGGTGTATACCCGCAGGTGTGTTTTGGAGTTTTTTCTTGAGGGGTTATAGGAACAACCACCGCATTGGGTAACACCGAGGTGGTTGATTCCCTGGTGTGTTGGAGCAGTGTCAACTCCCGGGTTCACCGTTTGAGGGTGCCCCTGCACGTTCATGACGTCTGCCAATCGTGTCAGCCTTCTCTGCCTCGACCCCTCTGGGTGGGGGTTGTTAAATGGAGGCTTGGTCATGCAACACCGCCAGCTTACGCTCCTTCCGCCGGGGCGGCTGTGTTCAGCTGTCCCCTCTGGCGCCTGTCTCGTCCGCAGTCTCCAGGCTAGGGTTAACAGCCTGTTGCCTGGTTTTTCCCCGGTGCGCTGCCTGCTTCCGTTGGTTAACCTTTTTTGTGTGCTTACGGCCATGCTGACTGCCTATTCTGCAGGGTCAGTGTGCCAGGCGGTGTACTATTGGGGGGACGGGGCCCGCTCGGCTTACGGCCATACCGACCTGAACACGCCCGATCTCGTCCGATCTCGGAAGCTGGGCAGGTTCTGGCCTGGTTGGTTCCGCCTGGGAATACCAGGTGCAGTAACTGAGGGGCCTTTGTCCGAATATGCTGGCGATGTGGGGGGCGGGGCACTACGTGCCCACCTGGTGGGGTCTTGATGCTGGCATCATGGACTTCTCCGGGCCCCCATTCTAGGGAGTCCAGTCCTTTTGGTGGGTCTGGGTCTTCCTTCGTGCTCCGCTGCTACGGCCTTGCCACGGGGTTGGGTTTGCCCTTGACCCCGTGATTCTGGGGGCAGTAACGAGGTTGTTCCTCCGTTCGTTCCCGGGTGGCATGCGGGTTGTGCGTGTGTGTAGTCGTGGGGTCAAGCCACGGTCTGCTCACCCTGTGCGTTGAGTTGCTTGAGTGCCTCTTCGCACGGTCGGGTCCGTCGCCCTCCCGTGACGTCCCTAATAGGGGGGCTACCCTCCATTAGGGGGGGTCGGGGGGGCTCGGCCCTCCCTGTTCTGATGGTTTTGGGGGGCTGTCAGCGGGGTGTATTTGTCAGCCAAGTGGCTCCGCTTGGCCTCCCTTGTGCAGTAGCGATGCCAAGCTAAGCCACTAACGATACAGAACGTTAGGTTATGACTATAACCAAGTTCTGTTAGTTAGGGGCGATGCTTGGCATCGGACGGCCGCTGCAGCCCTTGTCCTCACCTTGTGGTGAAAGCTTGGGAAGGAGGAGAGCAGGTGACCACACACCTGCTTATGAAGGTAAGCTGATGAGGGGTGTGGTCAGACTAATACTGGTATTAGAGGTACATTTGTGGTTTATTCAGTACGCGTGCACGTACGCGAGATAGTGCAGTAGCGATGCCAAGCATCGCCCCTAACTAACAGAACTTGGTTATAGTCATAACCTAACGTTACCAGTTGATCTGAAACCATACGTTTAAACATACCAAGGGAAGGGAGAACCTCCAATTTCAGAGAGAGTTGAAGGACATTCCATGAGTTAGAGGCATCAAAAGGAAAAAGCCGACTTCCCCAGATCAGAACAAACTTGAGGGACCCTAACCATCCAGTCATTGGATCGAGTTGAATAGGTTCCAATATTCCAATCTAACAGTGAAGAGATATAAACAGGTTGTTTACCAATAAGGGCTTTAAAAATGAATAAATACCAGTGTTTGTTGCGCCTCCCTGTAAGAGAAGGCCAACCCACCCTATCATACAGGACACAATGGTGAGTATCATATCTGTCACCAGTAATAAACCTAAGAGCTAAGTGATATGCAGAATCCAGAGGTTTAAGAGTTGATGCCGCAGCATGCCTATAAATTACATCACCATAATCCAAAACTGATAAGAAGACTGATTCAACTATTCTTTTTCTACTAAATAGAGGACATTTTGCTCTGTTTCTGTACAGGTCAAACACATTTTCCTGAACATGAAACAGGGTAGGTGTGAGATCAGACTATCCAGACTAAAAAAGCCCAGTTTAAAAGCTAAAAGGCCTGCTGGGTAAACATGTAGGTTTTTAACCTGGTAAACAGGTAGGTTTTTAACCTGGTAAACAGGTAGGTTTTTAACCTGGTAAACAGGTAGGTTGTTTATGGAAATCAGGTAGGTTTTTAACCTGGTAAACAGGTAGGTTGTTTATGGAAATCAGGTAGGTTTTTAACCTGGTAAACAGGTAGGTTGTTTATGGAAATCAGGTAGGTTTTTAACCTGGTAAACAGGTCGGTTTTTAACCTGGTAAACAGATTTAAAGGCAGACAGGGAGGGAGTGGAGAGCATTCCACAGCTTTGTGGCAGCACCTGCTTAGTCTTCAGCCTAGATGGAGGGACCACCAGAAGAGAGAGACTGGAGGACCTGGGTCTACAGCCTAGATGGAGGGACCACCAGAAGAGAGTGACTGGGGGACCAGAGTCTTCAGCCTGGATGGAGGGACCACCAGAAGAGAGTGACTGGAGGACCTGAGTCTTCAGCCTAGATGGAGGGACCACCAGAAGAGAGTGACTGGGGGACCTGAGTCTACAGCCTAGATGGAGGCACCACCAGAAGAGAGAGACTGGGGGACCTGAGTCTTCAGCCTGGATGGAGGGACCACCAGAAGAGAGTGACTGGAAGACCAGAGAGATCCAGGAGCACCCTGGGGGGGGGGGGGGGGGGGGGGTCCTATGATAAGAGGGAGCCAGGCCATATGACGGAGAGAAGAGAAAACGAGACCTGTGTGACACGCGACCAGTTCACGAGTGAGATTCAAACTCACGACACCGTGAGTGCACGGTATGACTCCTGGCCCGCTGAGCCTCAGGGGACGTTAGGATCAGACCTCGTCCCTCGTCTGTCACCGTCATCGACTTCAAACGGTCTCAATTTGGAGGAAGCAGCAGCTCAGATTGTGCTCCCTATACGTGATCCTCTTCTGTTCGGTATGTTGTGGGCACGTGTTTCACCCTTTAGATTATATTAGATTAAAATGTATTGTCATCATACTGTAACAGCACACACGTACAGTACAACGAAAAGAAGTTTGGCATCCAACCAGAGTGCAAATGTAAAGTAGTAAAGTGCAATAGTAATATACAATGTACAGGTGATTAAACTGGGTTTAAAATATATAAATGAATACTACTGAGTAATAGTGCTAATCAGATGTATGTACAGAGTTGTAGTATTAATATGTACAGTGATACAGGTATAAAGACACTATGGTAGTAAGTCGTACTGGCCAGCAGCATAAATAGGTAAGGGATATGTAACGTTACAGATATAGATATAGTATCTACAGATATGTAACAAGGGTTACATGCAGCTATGTACAGACAGATGTGGATAGATAGATATATATATATACGGTAAGAATAAATATATATATACAGTATGCAGACACTATATACAGCATTATTGCACATGCTATCATACAGAGTTATATTGGTTATATGCAGGTGTATAAGTAGGTATATAGAAGGATTATAATGCAGGTATATTCAGACAGATATGGATATATATATGTATATCAGGGATAGGGAATCAGGGAAGGGGTTAGTGGGGTGGGGGTGGGGGGGGGTACGGGGCAGAGAGAGGCAGGGGGCAAAGAGTGAGAGAATTATGTTTAAAACATAGACTGCATGCAGAATTGATGATGATGTGTGTCTGCTGTGACAAGTGCACGTCTTATGAGGCCCTGTAAGTGGGCACAATGCACGCACACACACGCACGCGCGCACACACACACACAAACACTGTGTGGCTTATGAGGTTGGAGGCCCCGGGGCCAGACTCATGGGGCCCCTCAGCTGGACGGACAAATCTGCCTCTCATTTATGGAAATGCAGATGGCCGTTTTATTATGGCCCCTCCTTACCCACACGCACGCATGCACGCACACACGCACACACACACACACATATATACGCACACACATGCACACATGCATGCACGCACACACACACACACACATATATACGCACACACACACACACACACACACACACACAATAGCGGGTGCAAATCTGTATGGAGGAACTAGTGGAAGGACAAAGGAGGGTCAGATACTGTAAGAAATGTGTCAACTCTGCAGGGGAAATGGTAATTAAATTATGGGGCTTTGTGTGTCTGTGTGCATGTGTGTGTGTGTGTCCGTGTTCGCGCCTGTGCGCATGTCAGCATTTGTATGTGCATGCATAAGTGTGCATACATGCATTCATGGATCAGTGTGTGTGTGTGTGTGCACAAGCTTGTGTGCATGTGTTGACAATGCATATGAAACAAAGGAAGTTTTCATTGATTGTGTCCTACATTTTCAGAATTGATGGCTGTAATTAAGATAACTATTCTTACCGTATATATATATATATATATATATATGTATCCACATCTGTCTGTACATACCGGCATATAATCCTTTTTACATACAGTATCTGTATTATATATATCTGTACATATCCCTTACTACACTGCTGGTCAGTATGACTTACTACCATAGTGTCTTTATACCTGTATCACTGTACATATTAATACTACAACTCTGTACATACATCTGATTAGCACTATTACTCAGTAGTACTAATTTTTTCTTTTTCTTTTTGTACTTTAAGTAAAAGTATATTATATAATGTATTATACTAATTTATATTATATCAAGTAAGATTAATGGAAGAAAACATTTAAATGTAAGGGGGTAGGGATCAATAAGCTTAGCTTCCCTCTACTCCTTTTTTGAACATGACAACTAACTAACTACATTGCTCTTGACTTTTTGTTTATAATTTCTTTTTCATTATGATTGTTCTGTTTGACGGAGCTTTATATTGTGATTTGTTTGGAGGAATGTGGAGAATACATGTTCAAAAATTAACTTTTTCATTCATTCATTCATTCATTCATTCATTCATTCATTATATATTTTATACACAGTTTAATCACCTGTACATTGTATATTACTATTGCACTTTACTGTTACATTTGCACTCTGGTTGGATGCCAAACTTCTTTTTGTTGTAGGCTACTGTACTTGTGCTGTATGATGACAATACATTTGAATCTAATCTAATCTAATAACATAACACTATAACATGACTTTATTAGGCACTGAGTGGGACTAGACCGCAACGGACATCAATCCACTTTTATTTTGAATGGCAGAAGAGAAGAGGAGCTTTATTTTGGTATCTTCCCAGCCTGCCTCTCCCAGACACCATGTTCAGTGGTGTGTCCTGTGGAATGTGTGTGCTCACGCGTGTGTTTGTTTGTTTTGTTTACTCCTATGTTTGCTTGTGGGTGGTGTGAGTGACAGAGTCTGTGTTTGTGCATTTGGATGAGTGCGCATTGTTTATCGTGTATATATATATATATGTCTGTATGTACTGGATGCGTGTGCGCGCGCGTGTGTGTACACACATATGTTTACTCTCGCGGCCTCTGTTTGTACAATCACACACATCTGCGTGACTTAGTCTGTATGATCTCCATGTACGCCTGACTTGCGCGACCATACATTACGCTGGCAGCCAACCTGCTCATCGGGAGCAGTTAGGGGTTAAGTGTCTTGCTCAAGGACACTTCGACACGCTGCCCGGGAGGAGAGAGAATCGAACCGGGAACCTCCGGATTACCAGACGACTGCTCTACCTCCTGAGCCACTGTCACTGTGTAGCGCCCCCTGGTGGGGGGAGGGAGATAAGAGGTGTGAGAAATGCTAATGTGATGAAATGTACATTTTTGTTTTCTTCCAAGCAGAATGTTGAAAACCAAGCTCATGCCGTCTGGCAGACGGTTAACCGCAATCTCAGGTCCACATCCAAGAGATCACTGAACAGCTACTTCCACCAGGCAAACAGACTACTGGCAGACTCTAAATTATCACATGAGCATACACACAGAAGCACCGTAGAGACTTACACACCACACAAGCACACTTATTACACGCACACACTGCTGCTAACATATACCTTGTATTGTATACGTTTGTATAGATAGAAAGAGAAGACGCCTACTCTCGATCCTCGCTCCGCAATGGTGGAACGAAAATTCCCAACACAGTTAGGACAGCTGAACCCCAACCAATCTTTTGCCGTCGACTAAAAACACACTTCTTGGGGAGCTCCAGTAGCTCACCGCGTATCTCGGCGCTATTTCGGCGTCGGGGACAACCGTGCACGTCACGGATCTGGGGTACACGAGTTCGACTCCCGGACTCGCCGTATTTTCTCAGAGTGTCTTCCCCTGATCTATATCCCATTCAACCTGTTTCTGTCGGTCATGCTTGACCAGAAAAAGCGATAAACGCTAAAAAATGAAGTTTAAAAAAAAAACAAAAAAAAAACACACTTCTTCAATCAATATCTGAAATGAGAAAAAAAATTATTATAATTAATAAATACTAAAATACCTTCTTACTGTCCTCTACTGTCATGCACTCTTCCTAATATACTAACATACACTCAACACTGCAGCACTCAAGTTTGAACACTTTGATGAACATTGCTACTTAGCTGATAAGAGTTGCACCCTTCCTGCTGACTTGTCGTACAAAACTTGTAAATCGCTTTGGATAAAAGCGTCAGCTAAATGATCAAATGTTAATGTAAATGTATAGTTTGTATTAGGGATGCTCGATATTGGCTTTTTTACCGATACCGATATACCGATATTGTCCAACTCTTAATTTCCGATACCGATATCAACCGATATCAACCGATACCGATATATGCAGGG
The DNA here is from genome assembly GCF_963971535.1 of Notolepis coatsorum. NCBI lineage: Eukaryota > Metazoa > Chordata > Actinopteri > Aulopiformes > Paralepididae > Notolepis > Notolepis coatsorum. The sequence goes on from NC_140175.1 coordinate 20,945,489, forward strand.
TTCCCCCCCCCCCCCAAAATGGAATAATTTCAGGTAATTAACATTACATATCTCTTGTTGTGGAATTAACACAACATTATGCATACTTTTGACAATAAATAAAATCTGAATTTGTTCTTACTTGCTTGCCTGGGTAAATAAAGGTTATAGAAATGTAAAAAAAAAAAAAATTATATATATTTTTTTAAACCGATACCGATATTTTCCGATATCACATTTTAATGCCGATATCGGCCGATAATATCGGTAGGCCGATAATATCGGACATCCCTAGTTTGTATAGATAGAAAATATACTGTACGTTGTGTATTATCATGTTTACAAATCGACTACGGTTGAGGAGCCGAGGAAAAACAAGCATCACATTTTGAAAACTGTGACAATAAAATAATCTGGATGTGAATGTGAAATCCTGTGTGAAGGTAGAGGGGGACAGGGCGGAGGAGGGGAGGGAACTAGGTGAGCAGAATGCCTGGCTTCCACCGTATATGAGAGAGAGAGAGAGAGAGTAATGTAGTTCGACTTAATCCCTCTCTGCCCCGGAGATACGCCCACTCCTCGTTAGAACGCACTATGCCCTTAGGAAGGAAAGACGGGGAAGGAAAGGAAGTAGATGAGGAGAGAGGGGAGGAGGAGGGCGGAGGAGTGTGTTGAGTTGTGCTGTTCAAAGGGCCAGAGACACACAAACACCTCACACACGCACACACACACACACACACACACATGGGCGTAGTTTTAGGGGGGGGGGTTGCATGGGACATGTCTCCCTCAATATTGAGAAGAGGTAAATATGTCCCCCTCAAAAAATATAGCTAATATGAAAGACAACCCCCTCCCCAAAAGAGGTTAAAAAAAATAAGGGGGTCAAAACATTTATATATCCTTCTTACCTATAACTATATATATATATATTTGAAAGTAATACAGAATGCCTGAAAGCCTTACTGCGTTATATTCAATTCTATTTGTTTTTTTTCCTTTACATAAATAGAAGAAAAAAAACATTTCCACCATAGATTGATCATTGATGCAGAAAATGCACAAATTGGTGCAGCATAAAAGTACACCAGCATGCAGGAAATTAAGTGTTTGATGCTCAAAATGTCCTGGGGGAGGACCCACAGACCCCCGGTGCCCCCCCCCCCCCCCAAACAAAATCTACGCCCCCTTGCACACACACACACACGCACACGCACACACTGGCTGGTCCACACCTCAGTGCTCGTCTCCCGTTCCCGTGGAGATGCCAACGCCAGAGCTTCCTCGTCACACCTCCCAACACCCTTCTCTCTTTCTCTCTCTCTCTCTCTCTGTCTCTATCCCTCTCTCCTCCTGCCTCTTTCTTTATTCCCTTTTCTATCTCTCGCCTCCCCCTCTCTCTCCCTCTCTTCAACACCCTCCACCTGGGGTGCTCTCCATCCCCCCGTCCTTAGTCTCCTCCTCCCACATCCTCAAGCTCTCCTCTCTCTCTCACATCTTACCTCTCTCACTCTACTGTCTCCAACCCCCTCCCACTCCTCTCTCTCTCACATCTTACCTCTCTCTCTCACTCTACTCCAACCCCCTCCCACTCCTCTCTCTCTCCTCTTACCTCTCTCACTCTACTCCAACCCCCTCCCACTCCTCTCTCTCTTCCCTCTCTCACTCTACTCCAACCCCCTCCCACTCCTCTCTCTCTCTCTCTCCTCTCTCTCTCTCTCATCTTACCTCTCTCACTCTCTCCAACCCCCTCCCACTCCTCTCTCTCTCCTCTCTCTCTCATCTTACCTCTCTCACTCTACTCCAACCCCCTCCCACTCCTCTCTCTCTCTCTCTCTCATCTTACCTCTCTCACTCTCTCCAACCCCCTCCCACTCCTCTCTCTCTCTCTCCTCTCTCTCATCTTACCTCTCTCACTCTACTCCAACCCCCTCCCACTCCTCTCTCTCTCTCTCCTCTCTCTCATCTTACCTCTCTCACTCTACTCCAACCCCCTCCCACTCCTCTCTCTCTCATCTTACCTCTCTCACTCTACTCCAACCCCCTCCCACTTCTCTCTCTCTCTCCTCTCTCTCTCATCTTACCTCTCTCACTCTACTCCAGCCCCCTCCCACTCCTCTCTCTCTCTCTCCCTCTCATCTTACCTCTCTCACTCTCTCACTCTCTCCAACCCCCTCCCACTCCTCTCTCTCTCTCTCTCTCTCTCTCTCCCTCTCATCTTACCTCTCTCACTCTCTCCAACCCCCTCCCACTCTCTTCCTTGAGAGGAGCATTTAGTGATTAATGTGAGTTTTAATTGTCATGCTCACTTTTATGCTCATTAAAGTGTATTATGCAGCAGTTAGGGTATTAAAGTTCAGCGAGAAATTTCATGCATACTGATGAGAATGCAAATGAGCCCCGGCATGAAAGGATCCCTGGGTTTGTGTGTGTGCGTGTGTGTGTGTGTGTGTGTGTGTGTGTGTGTGTGTGTGTGTGTGTGTGTGTGTGTGTGTGTGTGACGTGTGTGTGTGTGTGTGTGTGTGTGTGTGTGTGTGTGTGTGTGTGTGTGTGTGTGTGTGTGTGTGAGAGAGTGTGAATGTGTGAGTGTGTGAGCATGCGTGTGTATGTCAATGTGTGTGCGCGTGTGTCTGTGTCTACATGCATGTATGTATGTGTGTGTCTACATGCATGTATGTGAATGTGTCTCTACATGCATGTATGTGTGTGTGTGTGTGTGTGTGTGTGTGTGTGTGTGTGTGTGTGTGTGTGTGTGTGTGTGTGTGTGTGTGTGTGTGTGTGTGTGCGCGTGTGCGCGTGTGCGAGGTGATACCCAGGAGCCAACAGGAGTGTGGTTATCATCACCCTCAGAAGTCGCCTTAGCCGACTGGAGGAGACCAGCTATAGAAATCATGTTAATGGGAGTCGCAGAGAATCCTTTATGCCTGAAGAGCTGAATAGCAGAGAACACAGATACGTTCCAAGGAAATGCTGTATGGGCTTTTACTCAATAGGGGGGCAATAAAGTCAGGTAGAGAAAAAGAAATGGGACCTCGGCCTTCGGTTCAAGTCATTCAAAGGTTCGGATTAGAATCAAGACGTTTCGGGTCTGGATTGGGATCAAACCGGTTAATTGTAGAGAATAAAAAACCCAGGAGTTGAAGACAGGAGTTGTATTTTTAAGGGTCTCGCAAAATGAAACTTGTCTTGTTTCTTTTTTTTAACAATAAATGGTAACACATTTTTTTTTGATCCACTTTTTCTCCCATTTTCTATTTTTCTCCCATCCCAATTTTCATATCGTCCAATTCAACCCTCCCCTGTCTTCGAACGTTGTTTCTTGCCTCCCACAAGCCGGCTGCAATGTGGTCTAAGTCATACATAGCACGAGTCCCCTCCGATACTCGAGGTAACAGCCGTCGCATCTTTTCACCTGCGCGGCTTGATCTTTCAGCGTCGGGGGTCTGGGCTTTGGAGGGGCCCCGCCCCCGTCGCTTCTTGATTCCACTGCGCAGGCGCACCAACCGACCTGTAGGAGTCGCTGTCCACAACGCCCGATCCCCACCCTTCAGTTTCCCTCCCCGTAATACGGCCAATGTGTATTACTGTGGACGACCAGCTAAACTGAAAGCAATGTGGAGAGCGGGGCTCGAACAGGAGGCATCCTGTTCGAGCCTAGTCTCCAGCATTCGTTGCGAGCGCCTTGCCCACTGCGCCACGTAGCCGCCCCAAATGGTAACACATTTTATAGTATGTACACTTGTTCGTAGGTGTGCGTGTGACATGCGGACGGTTTGGGCTGACTCCTGCTCATCAGGGTGTCAATTATGGTTAATTATTGTTATGTTTATGTAGGCTGTTATTATCTTGTCTGTGTGTGTGTTACATTAAAGCACACCGCTCCATAGTTAAAAGTTGTGTTTCTGTTATTACGCAATTATACTGTCATTCTGAAATATATATATAAAAGAGTCACCAGAATGTAGCATAGCCTAATTAGCAATGGCCGAGTGAGTCACTGCGTTCGTCTCACTTTGTGTACATTAGATGTAGGTTTTTAAGCTGTGACCCCGAAGTCATTGAATGCATTCTCTATCAGGGGTGTAATAACTCACATATTTTGATTCAGATCGTTAATGTATCGTAAACCAAACAGCCAATTCGGAATCATTGTTTTTTATGTTTTTTTTTTGGTATTTTTTCGTGTCCAAATTCAAAGATTGCTGCCTTGGGTTTTTCATTCAAGTGATTCACAGATCACAATGATAGAATTGCACCGTTGACCTTGTTACAAGACGATTGTGTTGGCTGGCTCACAATTTATTGTTTCATATCGATCATTATGTTATACGATCATACTAAATAGTATTGTATCATACGATTTTAATTTGTGATGGTGTCAAATCATTGAAATTGCACTGTACTGTGGTGACGCCTGAACTAAATCTCTGGCCAAGCAAAAGACAAATGTATGACATCACCACATTATGAATTGCCTTAAAGGGGCACTTCGCCAAAGAACAATACGGATTTATTTTGCATATAATCTCACACACATCCAAAAAGTTTTGCACACATTGATTTAGTTTGACAGTTATTGAGAGTAGATTAGTTTGAATATAGCCACCAGTGATGTCCTCCTCGGGGACACTGAATCCTTATGTTGTGTTTAATTACAGCTCAATGAAATGATAAGGTAGCAGTCCCTATAAGACAGGGTATTGCTATTTTTTCATCTACATAAATTCATGGTACTGTAATTAACCTGATGACTCAAACTCATTTACTCTCAATAACTATAAAACTAAATCAATGTATAATATATATATATATATATTATGATTCATATACGTTTGCCGATATATATATCTGCCCAGTTTTGCTCATCGGACCGATATATGAAAAGTTCCCTATCATCGGCCGATACCAATATGATCACCGATATATAGAGCATCCCTATTTTTCATTGGGACATGGGAATTCGGGTCGGAAAACGTAAATAAAGTACTAATCGACCACAGGAAAAAGGGTACATAATGTACGCTATGTTATTGTTATGGTTTGTAACCGACCCCAATCGCACAACACAAGACAGGTATGGTGGTTTGCCAAGAAACAGATATTTATTGTGAACAGGGAAAAAGGGCACTGTCCCTTTAAGGGAGAAAACACAAAACACTGGAATAACACAAGAGGGGAAGGTAAAGTGCCTTTAAGAGGCGGGCAGGAAAAGGGAACACTATGGGAAGGTAAAGGGAACGCCTAAGGGAAGGTTAAGGGAACGCCTTGGGAAGGTTAAGGGAACGCCTTGGGAAGGTTAAGGGAACGCCTTGGGACAGAGGACTAGGGACTAGGAGAGCTAGGGATAGAGGACTAGGGACTAGAAGAACTAGGGACAGAGGGACAGGTACTGGGGAACATAGGGAACAGGTTCTGGGGAACAGAGGGCCAGGTTCTGGTGACAGAGGGAACAGAGGCCCGCGGAGGCGGGCTGGGGACAGGGAGGAACTGGGGACTGGTGGGAAAACATCTGGGCCGCTCTGCAGAACAGAGGAGAGGGTTAATATTCAAAGGGAAAAAACAGAGCAGATGCAGAACAGTCCAAACAACAAAGTAACAAAGGAAATACTATCTTCGTGTGAACAAACACACAGTGGGAGATGGAATGTCCAAAATAATATCCACGAGAGAACAAAACAGAGTGGGAGATGAAATGTCCAAACTAATAACTAAGAGAGAACTAAAGGAGGCAATACGCTGGGAGAGTGACATCACAATCTAAACTCACCCAGGCGTATGCGTAATGGTACAGGAAACGCAGCGGGAAGGGGGCAAGGGGCATTACGCTGAGTGAGTGACATCACAATCAAAACTCACCCAGGCGTATGCGTAAAGGTACAGGGACAGCAGCGGGAACGGGGGCAAGGGCACTACGCTGAGTGAGTGACATCACAATCAAAACTCACCCAGGCGTATGCGTAAAGGTAAAGGGACAGCAGCGGGAACGGGGGCAAGGGCACTACGCTGAGTGAGTGACATCACAATCAAAACTCACCCAGGCGTATGCGTAAAGGTACAGGGACAGCAGCGGGAACGGGGGCAAGAGGCATTACGCTGAGTGAGTGACATCACAATCAAAACTCACCCAGGCGTATGCGTAAAGGTACAGGGACAGCAACGGGGCGAGGGCATCGCCACCGGGTGGCTGGCTGTCGGAGCCGAGGAACAGAGTGCTGGAACAGCGGCGGTGGCGAGGATGTCGTCCACCGGGTAGCCGCTGTCGGAGCCGAGGAACAGAGCGCTGGAACAGCGGCGGTGGCGAGGATGTCGTCCACCGGGTAGCCGCTGTCGGAGCCGAGGAACAGAGCGCTGGAACAGCGGCGGTGGCGAGGATGTCGTCCACCGGGTAGCCGCTGTCGGAGCCGAGGAACAGAGTGCGCGCCACACCTTGGTGTGCGCGTCGGAACAGTGGCGGTGGCGAGAGCGTCGTCCACCGGGTAGCCGCTGTCGGAGCCGAGGAACAGAGTGCGCGCCACACCTTGGTGTGCGCGTCGGAACAGTGGCGGTGGCGAGAGCGTCGTCCACCGGGTAGCCGCTGTCGGAGCCGAGGAACAGAGTGCGCGCCACACCTTGGTGTGCGCGTCGGAACAGAGAGACGCCTCGGGGTGCGTCTGCGAGGAGGAGTGTGCCAAGCACGAAGGTCTGGAAGATGCGCGTCGGCGCGCTGAGGTCTGGAGAGCGTGCCAAGCTCGAAGGTCTGGAAGATGCGCGTCTGTGCGCTGGTACGGAGGAGCGTGCCAAGCTCGAAGGTCTGGAAGATGCGCGTCAGTGCGCTGGTACGGAGGAGCGTGCCAAGCTCGAAGGTCTGGAAGATGCGCGTCTGTGCGCTGGTACGGAGGAGCGTGCCAAGCTCGAAGGTCTGAAGTGGAACACTGGAATACCTCCCGTAGAGGATTAGAGAGCGCAGTACAGTGTCTCCCTCCAGGCAAACGGCGGCAGGTGGCGAAGGCTTGAGCGCATCTGGCGCGCTGGTCTGGAGTGGAACACCGGAATACCTCCCGTAGAGAATTAGAGAGCGCAGTACAATGTCTCCCTCCAGGCAAACGGCGACAGGTGGCCAAAGCCCTTGAAGATGCGCGTTGCGCGCTGGTGACTGGAGAGCGTGCCAAGCTCGAGGGTCCGGGAGATGCGCGTTGGTCTAGATGTGCGTCAGGACGAACAGCTGCGCTGGGGTCTGCAGTGGAACGCTGGGGTGCCTCCCATGGAAGTTACAGGGAGCGCAGAACAGTCTCCTCCACAGGCTACGGCGACAGCAGACGAAGGCTGGAGCAAACATCTCAAGGCTGGAGAGATCCATCTTACAGCATTGGTAGACCAGAGGATCTCCCGAAAGAGTCTAGATGTTAGAGAATATGACTCGGCATGAATACAACACGACCCCACGCCAAAACGAGGGGAAGCGCCCTGGTATTTAAAGCCCACAGGGGGACTAATTAGCCTGCCATCACAGGTGCGAGAGATAATAGAATATCAAACAGGTGTGGCCACTAAGGGTAAGGAACGAGAGGGTGGGGGCTAGAGAGAGTGAGTAGGGAATTCCTAACAGTAGGCTTAAAGAAGACAGAGAAAAGGTAGTGAGCAGCGGGCAAAACCTCACAGTTATAGCCATAAGAAATATATTTACTTATTGTATGAGTAATATATTTACATTTCGTATCGGCGAAAGTCCAAAACAAACAGTGCGACCGGGAGTCGAACCAACAATGATTGTAGTCGGAGGTGCGGTGCTCTCACCACTAGACTAATCCACCCACCGGCCCTGATAGTACTTTATTTACATATTTTACCTAAGATCAAGGTCCTATACCTTTCCCAGAGGTACGGCAATGCTGCAGGGCTCACAGAACTGTCGAATGGATTATGATCCAGAGCCCGTTTTACTAACCTTCTACTAATGGAAGTGTAGGTGAATCAATTAGACTTCAAAAGACGACATGCCCCCATTGCCATTGTGTTAAAACAAAGCCTTGATGCGGTTTGACGCGTCTCTTGACGGCCGAGAGGATGTGCATTCACATTCATTACGGCTGTTGAAAGTGCCACCTTGACCGCCTCCACGGGCTTTGTTTTAAATACAATGGAAATCGCAGCGAATGCCGTCTTTTTTAAATCAAACTTTTGTCATTTTAGATTCAACTCACGTGCCACATGCTAGACAAGTAGCCTGTAAGATTTGTAATATGGGCTCGGAAATGTAAGTCTGTGATTTTACAATAATGCTGCTCTTACCGTATATCTGCCTGGGCATACAAATAAAGTTATTATATTATTATACCTGCATATAAAGTATCTGTAGATACTATATCTATATCTGTACATATCCCTTACCTACTCTTACTAGTTACGCTGCTGGCCAGTATGACTGACTGCCATAGTGTCTTTATACCTGTATCACTGTACTTATTAATACTACAACTCTGTACATACATCTGATTAGCACCATTACTCAGTAGTACTCATTTATATATTGTATACCCACTTTAATCGCCTCTACATTGTATATTACTATTGCACTTTACTGTTACATTTGCACTCTGGTTGGATGCCAAACTTATTTTGGTTGTACTGTACTTGTGCTGTGTATGATGACACTACATTAGAATCTAATCTACTCTAATCTAATCTGGCAGTTTCATGAGTGTTGGCAGCATTGCCATGCCTCCAGGAAGGTAGGACCTTGACGGGACCCTACATTGTAGAGTCCCAATGTAAAACAGCAGGCCGTGAGGCTAATCCTGTAGTGAGACTGCTATTGCAGTTTACATCTTCCCCCACAGGCAGCTCCAGACAAAGAAATTAATAAATGTATATAAATATATAAAAAAATATAAAAAAAAATATAAAAAATATATAAAAAAAAATATATATATAAATAAATATATATAAAAATATATAAATGAATATATAATTATAAATAAATTGTTAAATGCAGCCATTTACCATTTAAATACAAATCAGTTATTGTACATTCAGGTTAGTTTGTGAGTTAGGTAAGGTGAAGCATACCTTGAGCATTTGCCTATAGATACCGTCATCATTCCGGTAACTTGGCGGTGAAATGGCGTTTATTGCAGCGTTCGGTCGGGAAGAATCCTGGTGAGATAGTTGAAAGAGGACGGCATTAATTAAAGGAGGCTGGTGGAGGAAGAGATACAGTACGTGGTGCTCAAAGAAGATAAGGACCAGATTAACATAATAAGTGATTAAAATTTAAATTGAGACGACTGTACAATGACACGGAAATGCGCCCTAATGTCTAAAACATGGGCGCGAACAGATCCTTTTTTAATAGCCGTTAGTCAATGAAATTTGGCGAACAATTTTATGGGTTGCGTCAGCGCAAAGGTTCATATTTTTTTTTTTTTTTTTTGTCGCCAATCAGCTGACTGACGGACTTTTCTTTGGGAACGTTCTAAGGTTGTGCGTCTCTCGAAATAAGTATTAGTGTGTACATTTGACTGTATGTGGGTGTGTGTGTTCACACGTGTGTGCGAGAGAGTGGGTGTGTGTGTGCGTGTGTCCTCAGGCCACCTGCTGTGCCATCCATGCTGGGAGAATAGGCTCTGTCATTACAGAGCTTCCAATGCTCTGTCTATTGGGTAATGAGACAATAGCAAAGATATTCAACCAGGGGGCCCGAATCCTTCACACAGCATGGAGTAAGTGTGCTAGAATGAGGAAGCAGTGCGGAGGACACAGCGGGGGGGTACTGTAACTGTAAATGACTGTTTGGGAAAAGGAAAACGATCAAGTAACTCATCCCGATGGCAAATCGCTTGTCTATAATAATAATATGACACTCCGTATAGGAAAAGATTCTAAAAACTTTTCAAAACTTTTTTTTTGTTTGCGAAGGTCACTTTGCCTTTGATGGTCCAACAAAAAGAAAAGGAGATATATAATCCAACACGAGTGAGATGTCAAACATTTTAAGCTGTTCTGGGGGGATGGTGGGGGGGGGGGTGAACAGATGTAAGCCAACAGAACACTCTGTTCAGTCTCTGGATGTTGCCAGTTGCTCTCATTTGAATGCTGCCAGGCTCTTGTCAGATCAAATGTATTTGTTTTGGCCAAGGCTGCCGGTATTCTTTGATCAATTATCCCTATTAGCATGGCGCTAACCTACGGTGGTTTCTGGGTTCACGGCTCACACCGGCCTGGTAGCGACGCGGCAGGGGGGCGAGACTAAAGCCCCAATACACACTTCTCTTCATGGTCAATCCGCAAAAATAAACAAGTGTTAACACTTTAGACACACAGGTTTGAATGTGGGCTGCCAGCCATTTGATGAAGACTGGAGAGGCAAATGAGCAGATAGGCCATTCAAAACAGGAGTGTTGTGTCATGTGTGTGGTGTGTAGGCTATTGTGTGTGAGGGGGGAGAGAGAGAGAGAGAGAGAGAGAGAGAGAGAGAGAGAGAGAGAGAGATATGATAAAACATGATGAGCATGGACTTTGGACTGCGTGGTGGCAATGCAACAACAATGAAAGAGCAGCTCCATAACCGAAAACCTGAAAAACAGATTTACATTGATTGTCCACAGATTACAACATTCTCCGTTTCAGTTGCAATTAGTTACATCACATTTTCCAATCAATTAAGCCCGCCTTTAGGCTACGAAACAACACACCAGCGAGAACAGATTAGTTATAGAAAAAAATGCCTCTCTCTCCCCCTCTATTCCCTGCCCTTTCCTCTCCGTCTCGAAGCTCTCTCGGAGATGGCCTATATTTCCAGTTGACATCAATCTTAAATAGCCCGTACTACTACAACCTGTAATAATAAGCCATACTGTTCCTCAGGTGTAGTAGAAACCCGGGTTCTGTTTTTGTTTCCCCCACTCATCATAACCCCTTTGATCGAATCCACATTCCAAAGGACCTTTAATAAACGTCACAGAGGGCGTCTCTATGTTCCAACCCCCTCCTCCAAACCACGAGGCCCCACTGTTGACAGTTGGGGCCTACAATCACCGCCCAACCGACCGACCGACCGGCCGCTCCCAGAGTCCCAGCCCCCCCCCCCCGGTTTATTAGTCAACCACGGTCCTGAAACATCCACCCATCGATAAATATAAATATGAGAGAGGGAGAGAGAGAGAGAAAGAGAAAAGAGAAAAACACTAATAAAAAAAAAAGTCCAACCCCCGTCGTTTCGAAGCGCCTCCCTTTTCCGACCGTGTTTTTCTTTTTTTCTTTTTTACAAACCGTTTTTCACAAAGGATTTGCCGACGTTCGGGAATTCCGCCTCCATTCCTATTTTAGCACGGCAGACGGGGGAGAAGGCCACGCCCCCTTTTCTTCATTTTGTCAACAAAGGGGTTTGACAGACACTCGGCGAGGCTCCGCCCACCCCGCGAGGCCCCGCCCACCGCGTCGCCAAATAAGGACGGCCTGCCCATACACGGCGAACAATCGATCCGAGCGGAACCTTCTCTCTCTCTCTTTTCTCTCTCTCTACTCTCTCTCTCTTTCCCTTCCTTATCCCGTCGTTTTATATGGTACGTTGACGCGTTCCCACCGTCGATGTTGTTAAAGCAGAGCTTCTATCATGGCGGAGCGCGTGCAGCAGCAGCCCCCAGCCAAGCGGCTCTGCTGTAGACCGGGCTACCAGGCGACATGTCGAGGGCAGCAGGGCGGCCCGCGGAGCGGCGGCGGGGCGGCGGGGGCGCAGGGCGGACAGGCGCGCAGCCCGGAGTCCCTGCTGGACATCGCGGCGCGCAAAGTGGCCGAGAAGTGGCCCTTCCAGCGGGTCGAGGAGCGCTTCGAGCGGATCCCGGAGCCCGTCCAGCGGCGGATCGTCTACTGGTCTTTCCCGCGGAGCGAGCGGGAGATCTGCATGTACTCGTCGTTCAACACCGGCGCGTCTAGCGGCGAGGAGAGCGGCGGCTCTGGGTCTGGGTCTAGCGGCGGCGGCGGGGAGACGAGCGGCGGCAGCAGCGCGGCCGACGAGACGCGGCTGCCGTTCCGCCGCGGCGTCGCGCTGCTGGAGAGCGGCTGCGTGGACAACGTCCTGCAAGTCGGTGAGTTTATTATAGGGATGAGAATAAACACCCGCCGTTGTGTGAGAATTAAAACGGGTGTTTTTTCCGTGGGACGTGTAAAAAGCAGTAACCTCATGGAGATTATTAGTGGACTTTTTTGTATTAATAAGAAGGACACTGGGATCCACTGTCTGGGATCCACTGGGGACACAGGCTGGGGGATCCAACACAAAGGATGGGATGATCCACAGCAGAGAGAGAGAGAGAGAGACGGGGCTTTAAAAATCTGCAACAAGCCGCCGCGCCGATGGGGCAGGATATTAATATCCCGTTTTTCCTAAAGGCCACTGCATTTATAGCATTTTAGTATTCCGTGGTGCATACAACTCTGTGTCGTCGTGCCACTGGGTTTTGGACAAATCCAACAACGTTATAACATAATCATAATCACACACTACTGCATGGATCATCGACGGGACATTATTATTTTCGCAGAAGGGGGGGGGGTGTAGAATAACACTCGCGGAAGTAAAGAAAAAAAAACGCGACTCCCCCCCCGAGTTGAACGTTTATTATAGCCTTTATAGTTATTTATTCCATTTCCACCCTCCTTCCTATAATATACTTTGATCTGGCGGAGGGGGAAGGGGACGATCGAGCTTTTATATATTTTTTCCTAAGCTCTTGTGTGTCGAGAATAGAATCCGGGGCTGCGGCTTGTCGACTCTTGTTTATTTTCCGTGGCCATACTGAGAGAGAGAGAGAGAGGCATGGGGGAGGAGAACACAGCCTCTCTGCTGAATTGACAGTTCCCTCTGTCTCTCTGTGCAACCTCTCCCCCTCTCTCTCAGTGTCTCCCCCCCCCCTCTCTCTCCACCGGCAATATGAGCAGTATAGTCTGATTATTCAGTAACATAGGTTTTTTTTTTTATTATTATTATAACGCCGGTTCTTATTTCTAAGCGCGGTATCTTTATTCTAGGCTGGGAGCGCTCTCTCTCTCTCTCTTTGAGCTTTTATAATTACTGAGTGCGCATAATATCAACTAGCCGCCAGGCATTCCTCTATTGAGAGAGAGAGCCCTGCGCGACTACTTTGTTCCCATTTTCATGTTCATTTGTGTCTTTTCAGCTTCCTGTCACCCTCCCGAAAGCAAGGCAACAAAAGCCTCTCTTTATTTCCTTTCACCCACACTGGTTAAATAGAAAAGATTTGGGGAGGAAGGCAGAGAGAGAGGAGGGGAGGATTGGCGATTTAAAGCCACAGCGACTGTTTTTTTTATAAACGGTTCTTGATCTTTTACACACACAAATTCTCAGCTAATTGTGGTTCAAGTTTGTGCCGAAACACTCTTGTCTAAATAAACGTTACAGGAGAACCCCCCTCCCCCCCCCCACTTATCACATTTTGAGATGTGTGAGTTTTGACACTAGTTTCAACCCAGAATCCTAGAACCCCCGAAGCTCTCGGTGGCCAGTGATATATGATCATCTTTAGACGGTTCAGTTGCCAGAGATTCTAATCACACGGTGTCAAACTGGTGTATTTCAAGCTCCCATGTTTGCGGTGAGCTCGTTAGTGGGTGTGTGTGTGAGGGGGGGGGGGTCACGCTAATACTCTCTGCCCACCACCACCACCACCCCCCCTCGGAAAGTCTTCAGGATCTTTAATCTCATTACTCTGCTGCGTGGTTAGATTGTGATGCAGGCTGCAAACGCATTTTTGTGTGCATGGCCCATCTCTCTCTCTCTCTCTCTCTCTCTCTCTCTCTCTCTCTCTCCCCTCCCACCTCTAAATGCAGTGGGTTTAGCAGTGGTTCCTTTGGGCTTCGTGCCCTCACTGAAGTGCCGAAGGGACTCCAGGCGCAGTTCACAATTATCACACACATGCATGCACGCACACAGACACACACCCACATACATGCACAGCCACACACCCACATACATACACGCAGGCAGGCACACACACACACAGCCGCTCTATGGGGCACGGTTAAAAGACCAGTATATGTCCTTTTTATATTGGGAAGGATTCCTTCTGTAAAGTTCAACCCGCTCGGTCTGTTTTCCATAAGGAAAGAAACAGAATTTGGTCAGTTGGTTTTTCCAGAGAGAGAGAGGGAGGGAGGGAGAAAAGAATGAGAGGGAGGGAGGGGGGAGGCTCAATCTGCATGCCTGCGACGGAGGATGACAGCAGTGCACACACACACACACACACAGGGAGTCTTTCTTGGCTGATTGCGCCCCAGCCTGGAATTTGCTGTTAAAATGGAGCCAACCAAGAAGTGATAAATAAAAGATGCAATCTCTTCCCACATTGGGGGTTTAGGGGGGGGGGTCGCTCGCTCGCTCTGGGCAGCCCTGAAGGAAAATTATATTAATGATATATTTTACACATTTGTTTGGCACGCGTTTGTTCTCTATACCTCCACTCCCCACAACAATAACAACACAAGGCTCGCGCTCCAGCAGCACAAAGAAAGAGGGAAGGGAATCCATTATCAGGGTCCTGGGTGGGTGGGTGGGTAGGGGCTCCTCTCTCTTCCATTATCAGGGTCCTGGGTGGGTGGGTGGGTAGGGGCTCCTCTCTCTTCCATTATCAGGGTCCTGGGTGGGTGGATGGGTAGGGGCTCCTCTCTCTTCCATGATCAGGGACCTGGGTGGGTAGGGTAGGGGGGTTCGTGGGTGGGTAGGGTAGGGGTTCCTTTATCCCCCCCCCCCCCCCCCGATCATCCCAAACAGGTGAGCTGCTTTGATGGCATGGGGTTCTTTTTGTTCTCGTTTTTTTTCTTCTTCTTCCAATCAAGAAATCGTGGTCCATATTTGTTGATGTTACCAGGCTATGTTTATCACCAGACTGAACACTGAAGTCAAGTGTTCCTTTATTAATCCCCTTGGACAGATTCTAGTGTCATAGCAGCATTGGGATGGGGTACATCAGGGATCGCCAATTAGGTTTTGCGGCGGGCCAGATTTTCCCCAAGCCGTTGCTTCGCGGGCCAGGATCAAAAACAATGGCTAATTTAATATACTGATATTGAAAAAAGACAAACGTTTTTCTCTGGTCTGCATCCCCCCAACAACCGTGTGCACTGCGCCGCACTGCACTGCACCCACTCTGCAATCCGCCAAACAAAGTTCTCACTCATCCATTCATTCATGAACAGCTCTCAGCTGTTGCAGATCACCGCGGCGCCGGCGGGTGATGAACAGATCAGAATGCATGAAAACACGACTCACCATATTGTACCTCCTTGTTTGTTGTTAAGTCCTCCAAAATCCCTGCTAATGTTTGAAACATGTCATATCCACTCGCCGCCCTCCAATTCCAGATTGGCGTTGAATGCAGCTACTTTATCTGCCAACTTGCCTCGTTGTTAATGTTGTTGTTGTTGTTGTCGCCACATATTATGCAGAGAGGACGTCGGCTCGGCACGCAAGAATCACCGACCTGTTGCGATAAACCCGTATTTTAAGTATGGCTCCTGTTTATTAAAAGAAGCGTTATATTTCCCCGTTGCTATCCAAAGATGTTTGTTTTGTTTTCTTCAACTCGCTCGCGAGTCGCATCTCGAACGCGGAAGTGAAAGTGCGTTAGGGAAAGAGACACAGGGCCCGGTGGGACTATTCCATTGGTTCTCCCAGTCCACCTGACCATTTCTAGCATTTCAATTGGCTATAGTGACAGACATGCTTTTGATGACTGCCGGTAGATAGATACAGCTTCACAATAAAAGACACCCTGGCGTCCCGAGTGAATATTTCCCGTGCGTCAAATAAATATCATATTCTCAAAATAATCTGACGGGCCAGAAATTATTGTTGGCGGGCCAATGTTGGCCCGCGGGCCGCCTATTGCCGATCCCTGGGGTACATGTAGGATAGGTAGTAGTAATAATAATGGAACATGGAACAAAGTGCAAGCAGTAATGATAATAGTGATAACGGTAGTGAACAGTAGTGAGTGGCAGGATTCAATCAGATGGTATAGTAATAGTGAGGGTGGTATACACGAACCAAACGGTAACCAGAGTCCGTGGTTGGTGCAGGGTTTGCATTCAAATTGATTTAACCGAACCGGTTGGGTAGCGATAACGACGCGTTGGTTGAAATGCTAGATGGGGCTAAAAGGTGGGATGGGATTAGAATCGACTAAACCGATGCCAGAGAGTAGAACATAACGTTGCCGCGGTTTGCAGTGTTGTTAGTTACAGTAGCGTTAGCCGCTGCCGCCAACTGAGAGTTGTCATGTACCCCCCCCCCCCAGTGAAGAGGCATGGTCCCACTCCTCACCACCCATGATGCACCAGGGTCTGACTGACATGTGTCGCTGCACCTGAGCGTCACCAGAACAGGGTAGAGAGACACAGTAGAAAGAACTGGAAATGTATGACGTATGGCTTATTTTTTCCCCCACAAGTTTATCTTCTAGGGATGCGTCAATATAGATACTTGTGGTTTGGATCATTGGCCGTATTCGCACAGTGGCTATTTTGCTTTGGTGTCATGCTTGGGAGTCCAACCTGAGAATGACATAAGAGCAAAATGGCCACAGTGTGAATTATGATCAGTCTGATTATATGAAGAAATTGAGCAGTGTGACAAAATATGGACAAAATATCATATAACTTTTTCTTAGTTTTGACGGTATGGTTGTATTTGTACAAATCACAATGCGATATGACATTATTTTACGCCATTATGTTGTAACTTGTAATACAAAGGTGTGCTATTCCAATCCAAATAGTCTATATTATTAAATTTTCTTTAATGCATTTACATTTAGTAATTTAGCTGAACGCTTTTATCTGAAGAAACTTGCAAGTTCTGCACAAGTCAGCAGGGTCACTGATGTTGTTCATCAAACAGTGTTGAACTTGAGTCTTGGGTCTTCTTGAGTGCATAGTAGCATAGTAGCATAGTAGGTACTAGGTAGTAATATAGGCACAGTAGATTCCTTAGTAACAAAGAGAAAAATATCTTTGGATTAACTTAAAGAAAATACAGACAGTGTATATATATATATCCCCCCCCCCCCCTTTCTTTACAATATATACGTGTCGTGGATGATTGTATGGTAGAAAATGATCCCTTGGCTTTATCTTCATCTCAAGACATTCTCTATTCCTGCCACCCCTCAATCTCCGCTGTGGTACATAAATCAGTGTCGGAACGAAAATATTACAACAAAAAGAAACACTGCAAAACGACATACGTGGTATTCAGTTGCGCCCTTTGGTGGGTGAACGTGCTGGCGCGTCGGTGGTACCGCTTGGAACTGGCAACCCTGCATGGATATTTCTGCTTTCCCAGGTGTGCATTTCAAGATTCACAGTGTTAAAAAATGACACGGTTAATATTTCTGACAACTGCAAAATGGTTTGGGGGGGGGGGGGGGGTGTTGCCTGAGAGTCATCCCCCGACCGTTTACAGATTAAAAAAGATATCTCCCCAGGACTGATGATATCATTTTGACGTTGACAATCTTCAGACGCACAGCGATGGCATTCCCAGTCCATGTGGCCTACGTAGCCTTTATATATATATATGTCATAAGACTATTACATTGACATTGCATTACATTCTAGTCGTTTAGCTGATGCTTTTATCCAATGCGGCGGCTTACAAATGGTCAACAAGTCCGGAGGAGGGGTACATCTCTGGCAGCGAAGGGTCAGTGGGCATTGGTCATCAAATAGTGTTGAACTTGAGTGTTACATGAGTGTATAGTAGTATAGACATATTAACATGATGGGTCATGGGCAGTAGTATAAGTATAGTAGCATAGTAGTAAGGTACATAATAGTAAAAGTAAAAAGTGTAGGGGTGTTGTAGTGTTGTTGCTCTCCTTAATGTAATTAAAACTCAATTTAACTAATTTAATTAGAGCGCTTTGAGCCAAATCCATCCTTCATTGGATTTCCTTTTTTTTGGGGCATTTCCTACTTTCATTTAATTTAAAAATCTTTATTTCAACTCCTGAGACACTGAGGTTTACCCTCATTTACAGCGACGACAAGCTTACAAAACAAGACACAGTTAACAACAGTAGATTCATACAGTTTAGGCACAATAAATAAGAATAAACAAACAGTGGTGGTCGGAGATCATACTTTTTAAACGCAGCAAGATAAGGAGGAGCCTTCAGTTTCAGAGTCAGTCGGAGGGCATTCAGCCAGGTGTTGGAACTGGGAAGCATCAAAGGAAAAAGCAAAAAGGTTTTCCTAGTTCAGATCAAGGAACCCCTAAGACCCAACCAGGCATCTCCGACCACTGTGTGTTGACTTGTAACTGTCTTAGCTGATTTTCTATTGTTTATTATTCGTATTTATTGTGCCTGTGAAATTGCTGGTAAACTGTCTTGTTTTGTAAGCTCGTCGTCGCTGTAAACGAGGGTAACCTCTGTGTCTTACGAGTTGAAATAAAGGTTTGATAATAGAGAGTCAACCGGCCCACAATCTCCAGTGTCTTTTTGAATGTTACGTCCCCGACAGAACTTTGCGGCGCCCATGTGACTGAGAGGCAGTAGTGGTGCGTCTCCTGGTCAAGGGCGTCGGCGTGGCCTTCCCTCAGGTCCCGCTGACAGCGGGTTAGCAGTTTATCAGATGCCACCGCGTCCAGTCCACAGTAAACATAGACACAGATTTGGCCCAGCTCTGCTCACACGCATATAGGTATATCAGTGCAGTTGACATGTTGAAGGATGCTGTGGCTATGTCTGTGTGTGTGTGTGTGTACACGTGTGTGTGTACATGTCTTTCTTTAAAGCTGAACGTCTGCACTTAAAAGCACATCTTGATTGTTTCATTTCAAGTCCATTGTGGTGGTGTACAGAGACCTTGTGGTGGTGTGTACAGAGACAAAATTATAAATTGTGTTGACCTGACTGGTCTGCATATAATCATGTACATATCTGTAGATACTATATCTATACATATCCCTTACCTTACCTACTCTTACTAGTTACCCTGCTGGCCAGTACGACTTACTACCATAGTGTCAGTGTGTATCACTGTACATATGAATACTACAAGTCTGTACATCTGATTAGCACCATTACTCAGTAGTACTAATTTATCTATTTTTATACCCAGTTTAATCACCTGTGTACATTGTATTATATTACTATTTCACTTTACTGTTACATTTGTACTCTGGTTGGATGCCAAACTTCTTTTGGTTGTCCTGTACTTGTGCTGTTATTATGATGACAATACATCTAATCTAATGTGTTATATATGTTCAGGTCAGACAGATAAACGCCTTTCCTTTTTAGCTCAAAAGTCCCTTCAAACTGAAAATCTATATATCCCAGTAAGATGTAGAGTAGCGCACACATCTAACACGACGACACAACTCTAAACGGTACGCTGCCCTACAAGAGAACACGCATGCAGTGTTTTTTCGGGGCTTCACAACCACGTATGTCTAGGGAAACGTATTGGATTAGACACAGGCCTACGTAACGAGTGTGTTATAACCCTTCCGCTACCACCACACTAGCAAAAGGGTTAACCATTTCACTGCGACAATACAGCAGGTTAACCCTTTCACTGCCACACAACGACAAAGGGTTAACCCTTTCACTACCACACACTACAGAAGGTTTAAACCCTTTCACTACCACACTCATCATCATCATCATCATCAGGTTGCCTATCACTCGCCAACCCATTCTGTCCCCACTCCTTCTCTCCAAGTTAACCGTCTGTAGTGTGGTAGTGAAAGGGTTAACCTTCTTCTTTAGTGTGGTAGTGAAAGGGTTAAGGCTAATTTGTATTCACTTTACATGTCATAATGAGCCGACGCTGGATGTTGGCCTTCAGTCTTCTAAGCTACTAACACACATTAAGACGGGTCAAGTTCACCCCCCCCCCCCCCCCCTCCTCTCCTTCACCTCCCTGACCCCTGACCCCGCCCTGTCGCTCTGGCTCAGCCCCTGTTTGCTCCGTCTGTCTCCATCTGCTTTTGCTTCATCGGGTCGAAGGTCATTCAAACGCTGATCCTATTAGAGTTGGCAGTGTTTGTTATTGATGGGAAAAATGGATTTGCCCCCCCCCCCCCCCCCCTCTGTTTAAACGCTGAGACGTGTCTTCTAGGGGTTTGAGGAGACCGTCTCAGTGAGTAGGCAGAGAATCAGGTGACTTTTGGATATTATTATTATTATTATCATATTATACAGTTGGCTACACTGCTTATTTCTATTTTTATCTTTACTATTTGTATTCATCTTTACTATAATTGTATCGCCTATATTTATGTCTTTCTACTATTAACCTGCCCATACCGGCAGTACCCCACCCCCCCCCTCCCCCGCCGCTATAACCCCCGGATTTACCAAAGGAGATCAATAAAGCAATATCTTATCTTCAATCTTAAGTGTGTTAATACTAAATGGATGATAACTTGGTCCATTTGGATCTTGTAATAATTGGGTCTTTCCTTTATATTTACATAATTGAATGAGACAATGTAGCAAATGTAGTAATTTTATTGTGGGGGGGGGGGGGGGGGGGCAAATGTAACCTATTAACCTCTTAGCGAATACTTTCAGATTAGACTCAAATGTATTGTCGTCATATACGGCACAAGTACAGTACAACCAAAAGAAGTTTGGCATCCAACCACAGTGCAAATTATGTAACAGTAAAGTGTAATGGTGATACACAATGTACAGGTGATTAAACTGGGTATAAAATATATAAATGAGTACTAATAGTGCTAATCAGATGTATGTACAGACTTGTAGTATTAATATGTACAGTGATTAATGGAATAATTGATTTAGGTTGTAGTGTAGCCTGGCGTGTGAAAGGACCGTTACGGAACACGTTGCTTTATGGAATAACTCAAAGCTATGCCTGAAAGAAGACCCTGTGTATTATTCTCGGTAGTACTGTGTAGCAGTAATGAAGTAACATCATTACCGAAATGTTTAGTGTTCCTCCGGTTTGCTCTGAACTTGTAGGAGAAACTGCTTTTTCCTTTGATGCTTCCAACACCTGGAACGCCCTCCGACTGACTCTGAAGCTGAAGGTTCTTCCTTCTCTTGCTGCTTTTCTCCGACCACCGCGTGTCGACTTGTAACTGTCTTAGCTGATTCTTATTGTTTATTCTTATTTTTATTGTGCCTATGATTACTGGTAAACTGTGTCTTTGTTTTGTAAGCTCGTCGTCACTGTAAATGAGGGTAACCTCTGTGTGTTACGAGATGAAATGGTATATATATATATATATATCATCAGCCATGTAACTAACTATGTAGAAAATGTAACTTCTGCCGTATCAGTGGGGGTGGAATTTATTTATATCTTGCTATTTCCTACACACTGCTATTCATGTATGGCATAAGCATAGGCTTGACATTCTGGTTGGAAATGGATATATTTATCTTGGTAAATGAATATTAGGTGGTTGTATAATTTCTAGGGAAAGTTTAGAGTGTATAATGTAGGCCCAAGGGGTGTGTGTATATACGTTTGTGTGTGTGTGTGCGTCTGTGTATGCGTTGCACACACATGGGCGCGTGCGTGTATGTGAGAGCGTTCGTGAAACAATATCGGTTGAAAGCCCGCCAGGCCGCGGCTAAGTAACATTTCTGACATTTGTACACAGAAGTGCAGAATTTAAGACTTGGCACTCAAATCTGGCACTGGTCTGTTGCTGTACAGGCCGGGGCTGCAGGCCAGGGATCATGTGACAGGAAGTGACCCCCCCCCCTGCCCCCCCCCCCCCCCCCCTGCTGTCAGTGTGGGCAGCATATAAGCCAGTGGCCAATTTTGGCCTCTGTTTCCAAGACTCTTACTATTCACTGGGTGTTGGAAGGTCAGCTAGTTAGTGTGTTTGTGAGAGGCCTATTATATCTGCGCTGCGGGGTATTAAAAAGTATTACATTCATAATTCTCAATTTAAGGCCTTAAAAGATATGAAAGTTTTAAATTTCATTTGCACAGGTGTTATATTTCGGGGGGGGGGGGGGGGGGGGCTGTCGGGAGATGAAATAATATTAAATATGAATATTGTTTTTTAAAATATGAATATTGTTTACGCGTGAGAATTTAAATTGGCACGCAAGTGCAGCCAGTGCCACCAGTTCAATGTCGCTATGTGTTTTTTTGTTTTTTTTTGCTAGTATGGTCATGAAATTGCTATTAAATCTGTCTCTTAAGTGGTATTAAAAAGGTCTTAAAAGACTTAACTTAACTAAAGACGTCAGAAAACCTGCGGATACCCTGTTTAATGTTCCACACAACTCCTGGTGTGAGCTTCTAGAGAGGCTCTGTTGCTCTGGTCTGTTGCTCTGGTCTGTTGCTCTGGTCAGAAACTAGAGGGTCTGTTGCTCTGGTCTGTTGCTCTGGTCAGAAACTAGAGGGTCTGTTGCTCTGGTCTGTTGCTCTGGTCAGAAACTAGAGGGTCTGTTGCTCTGGTCTGTTGCTCTGGTCTGTTGCTCTGGTCAGAAACTAGAGGGTCTGTTGCTCTGGTCTGTTGCTCTGGTCAGAAACTAGAGGGTCTGTTGCTCTGGTCTGTTGCTCTGGTCAGAAACTAGAGGGTCTGTTGCTCTGGTCTGTTGCTCTGGTCAGAAACTAGAGGGTCTGTTGCTCTGGTCTGTTGCTCTGGTCTGTTGCTCTGGTCAGATACTAGAGGGTTAGGTTTGGTCCTCCTGGCAGCATCGTGGTAGAGTGTCACCACACAGTGAAATCTCACTGGGCCCCTCGGATCCCTTTTTTTAAGGGCCTTTAGTTTGAAGCACTCTTGTCATGACCAGAACAATACCTAGCCCAGCCCAGGCTACTCTCACCTCCACTGGCCCACACCGTCCAGGAGGCTGGGTCCTTGAAGTCGGTCACGGCAGCTTATTGGAAACACTACACAAACTAAGGCGCACTAGTTAGTAAGGCGCACTAGTAAGGCACGAGACTAGCGATGTACCTTTGGACGGGTTTCTCATCCATGTCGGATGCGTGCGCAAAAAGGAATGTAATCCTGGCGAGAACAACGGAGCAGCAGACTACATTTGCATTAGTTAGCGACCTAAACAATCAATCTATGTCAAAGCTAGACGTGTAAAGGGGAAAGACTCACACACTCACAGCCGTGCTGATTTGGCAAATATGACATCCAGCCGTTTTTCATTTCAACAAGCAACCATTATCATGGTTTCTCCATAGTGCCTCATTATACTTTTAGTCAGGGGGGAGTGTCATGGTTTCTCCATAGTGCCTCATTATACTTTTAGTCAGGGGGGAGTGTCATGGTTTGTCCATAGAGCTGCTCCATTATACTTTTCGTCACACCTAAACAAACCCCACTCCCCGGAGTTTTAAGCTAGGCTAGCCACTCCATATCCTCTTCCATTCATTGTGCTAAGCTAGCTTGCAGCCAGATAGCATTCTGCTGATCAATAATAGCAGTGAAAAGGTGTCACCAGGTCGTGCTGCTTACATACGTATTTGTCCATAGAATACTGTTACCTGACCGTATCATTATGCTGGTATACCCATCATGCATTCTGCTGGTCTTTGCTGGTATAACCATCATGCATTCTGCTGGTCTTTGCTGGTATACCCATCATGCATTCTGCTGGTCTTTGCTGGTATAACCATCATGCATTCTGCTGGTCTTTGTTGGTATAACCATCATGCATTCTGCTGGTCTTTGCTGGTATAACCATCATGCATTCTGCTGGTCTTTGTTGGTATAACCATCATGCATTCTGCTGGTCTTTGCTGGTATAATTAACCAGCATGCATTCTGCTGGTCTTTGTTGGTATAACCATCATGCATTCCGCTGGTCTTTGTTGGTATAACCATCATGCATTCTGCTGGTCTTTGTTGGTATAACCATCATGCATTCCGCTGGTCTTTGTTGGTATAACCATCATGCATTCTGCTGGTCTTTGTTGGTATAACCATCATGCATTCCGCTGGTCTTTGCTGGTATACCCATCATGCATTCTGCTGGTCTTTGTTGGTATACCCAGCATGCATTCTGCTGGTCTTTGTTGGTATAACCATCATGCATTCCGCTGGTCTTTGCTGGTATACCCAGCATGCATTCTGCTGGTCTTTGTTGGTATAACCATCATGCATTCCGCTGGTCTTTGCTGGTATAACCATCATGCATTCCGCTGGTCTTTGCTGGTATAACCATCATGCATTCCGCTGGTCTTTGCTGGTATAACCATCATGCATTCCGCTGGTCTTTGCTGGTATAACCATCATGCATTCTGCTGGTCTTTGTTGGTATAACCATCATGCATTCTGCTGGTCTTTGCTGGTATAACCATCATGCATTCTGCTGGTCTTTGCTGGTATAACCATCATGCATTCTGCTGGTCTTTGCTGGTATAACCATCATGCATTCTGCTGGTCTTTGCTGGTATAACCATCATGCATTCTGCTGGTCTTTGCTGGTATAACCATCATGCATTCTGCTGGTCTTTGTTGGTATAACCATCATGCATTCTGCTGGTCTTTGCTGGTATAACCATCATGCATTCTGCTGGTCTCTGCTGGTATAACCATCATGCATTCTGCTGGTCTTTGCTGGTATAACTAGCATGCATTCTGCTGGTCTTTGCTGGTATAACCATCATGCATTCCGCTGGTCTTTGCTGGTATAACCATCATGCATTCCGCTGGTCTTTGCTGGTATAACCATCATGCATTCTGCTGGTCTTTGCTGGTATAACCATCATGCATTCCGCTGGTCTTTGTTGGTATAACCATCATGTATTCTGCTGGTCTTTGCTGGTATAACCATCATGCATTCTGTTGGTCTTTGCTGGTATAACCCAGCATGCATTCTGTTGGTCTTTGCTGGTATAACCATCATGCATTCTGTTGGTCTTTGCTGGTATAACCCAGCATGCATTCTGTTGGTCTTTGCTGGTATAACCAGCATGCATTCTGTTGGTCTTTGCTTGTCTATGCTGGTCTTTGCTGGTATAACCAGCATGCATTCTGCTTGTCTTTGCTTGTCTATGCTGGTCTTTGCTGGTATAACCATCATGCATTCTGTTGGTCTTTGCTTGTCTATGCTGGTCTTTGCTGGTATAACCAGCATGCATTCTGCTTGTCTTTGCTTGTCTATGCTGGTCTTTGCTGGTATAACCAGCATGCATTCTGTTGGTCTTTGCTTGTCTATGCTGGTCTTTGCTGGTATAACCAGCATGCATTCTGTTTGTCTTTGCTTGTCTATGCTGGTCTTTGCTGGTATAACCATCATGCATTCTGCTTGTCTTTGCTAGTCTATGCTGGTCTTCCTAGCGAGGCAGTCGAGCGTTAGGCCGCTCCTTCCCGTCTCTTCCAGCCACTTCTGCGTACAGTTCTTCTTACCATAGCAAGTAGTTACTGTTCAGCAACAACCAGCCCCTCAGCAGAAAAGCGAGGGAGAGCAGCTTGACATCACAGTCAAGTGAGCAGTGGAAGCACTTTACCTTTTTTAACTCGGCGACAGTCAATAGCTTTGCTCCAGGAAGATATCAATCTACTGCACTTGAGCGAGAGGGTCAGATTCTATATTTTGCTTTGGTGTTCGTTTTGTTTTTTAGTGCCCGTGGCGTGGCGGAACATTCTGATGTGATGTCGTTTGGCCTGCAGTGCAAATGTATCCAGGCTGCAACACGCACACACACACACACACACACACACACACACACACACACACACACACACACACACACACACATGATGACTTGACCCGACGCCGAATGCTTTGAAGGCTCATGTGTTTAACATGGAATCTCTGTAATGGACACCATCTGGACATGTGGCATTATTCTATTATTCTGTTATTTCTACAGTCGGTGTCTCACGCCACATATTCCCCCCCGTTCTACTTCTCAGTTCAGAAGTCACAAACACAAAATGTCAAATAAAATTAGCTGGGGCGGCTAGGTGGTGTAGTGGGCAAGGCGCTCGCCATCAACGCTGGAGACGCTGGGTTCGAATCCAGCTCTCTGCGTTGCTATCAGCTTGGCTGGTCGTTCATACTAACACAATTGGCAGTGTTAGGGGTGGGAAAGCTGATGGGTGGGTCCTGGGCGTTGTGGACAGCGACCCCTACAGTTTGGTCGGGGCGCCTGCACAGCGAGGGTAGGATCTGGAGGGAGGTAGTGTGACCTTCCACACGTTACACTCTCCCAGTGAGAGCCTGCGCTGCCAGGCTGGCTGCCGGCAGGCTGCACATGTGACGGAGGAAAGCATGTGACAGTCTCCAGCCTCCCGGACCAACAGTAGGGGGGAGTGCGCAACAACCAGGAAGGGGGTTGGGAATTGGCATAACGACTAACAGTGGGATGGGAGAAAAAAATCGGAATAAAGGAGAAAAAAAAAAATTAAATAAAAAAATATTTGCTACAGTCCAACGAAAAGAAGTTTGGCGTCCAACCAGAGTGCAAATGTAACCGTAAAGTGCAACAGTAATATACAATGTACAGGTGATTAAACTGGGTATAACATATATAAATTAGTACTACTGAGTAATGGTGCTAATCAGATGTATATGTACAGAGTTGTAGTATACAGTGATACAGGTATAAAGACACTATGGTAGTAAGTCATACTCTGCCAGCAGCATAACTAATAAGAGTAGGTATGGGATATGTACACATAATAATAATTTATTTATTTTATATAGCGCTTCTCAATGACCCGAAGTTGCTGACAATAGGCAAAAGAAAAACAAAGAAACCACAGGGAAATGGGGAACAATATGAATACATAATAAGAACATAGAGCCACGAGGTAGCAGCGCTTGTGATTAGATACAAGCGCCGATAGATATAGATATAGTATCTACAGAAGATGTGTAAATAATTTTATTTTAAGTAGTTGTTTTTGAGCCAATAATAATGCTTTCTATGACCTGTCCAGCAACACCGTCACCTACCATCATGTACTTGTTTAAACAAGCATCCTTGGAAAAACACCTTTTCACCTACATGTATCTGCAGCTCGTGGTGTCTGTAATGTGAGAGATGTGGCCGAGCCTGTTGGAGAATTCCACCGCTGTGTGGAGGCGATGTTTTGATTAGAATGTGGAATTCGACTAGGTGCCAATGGACCCATGTCAAGGCAAGCCCCGCCCTGCTCTTTCCTTGATCCTCCAATCACAAGCGACCACTTCCCTCTGGACAAACATAATAGTGTTATTGGAGGATCGAGATAAGAGGGCGGGGCTTGGGATTGGTCAATTGCTGGCCATGTAAACGGTGAGCTGTGTTTTCAACGTCGATCTTCACAGCAGAAGGTCATTAGAGTCTCATTCACACGTAGGCTGTTTGCTCCCACCTCCACCTACACCTACACCACCACCTCCACAGACTCAAGAATCACAACATTGTGGAGCGGATATAAAAGTAATATTCTATAACTACTAGGCTTTTCTAAGATGAGATAAGATATTCCTTTATTGATCTCCTTGGGGAAATTCAGGCGTCATAGCGGCATGGGGGGAGGGGAGGTACAGGTATGGGCAGGGTAAATGGCAATAAAATTACATATGAATAAAAAATATGAGAAATAAATAATGTAAACAAAGGTGCAGATGAGGGTCATATATACAATATGCCTGAAATTGTTATAATATATCATAAACCCTGTGCACTGAATCATATTTTGAGACGAGCATATCACACCTCAATGTTTGTACACACACACACACACACACACACACACACACACACACACACACACACACACACACACACACACACACGGCTCTGTACATACACACACTGCTCTGTACATAAAGCCTGAAGCCTGTATACACTGATTAATGCTGGCTATCCCATCAGCAATTTTATGCACAAATCAATGAATCAAAGCACACCTACTGAATGATGCAAGGTTTAGTGTGTACGTCTGGGGAACACACACACACACACACACACACACACACACACACACACACACACACACACACACACGCACAGTGTGAGAGCGGGAGGGGGAGAGAGAGAGAGAGAGAGAGAGGGGGAAAGAGCAAGGGAGAGAGCGAGGGAGAGAGCGTGTGCAGCCTTTAAGGTTGTTGATCAGCATTAATAGTGTATGCATGGCAGCTCAATATGTTTCTGCCCTACAAGATCAATTTTTATTGGAACTGCGGCCGGTTGTATGCTTCAAAACAAACACAGCCACATGTTATGAGGGAGGGAGTGAGTCAGGGACTAACCTATATACCACCGTCACAATCTGACATTTCTTTGAATGCTGCATTGCATAATGGTAATTACAGTCTTATAATGTCAAAAAGAATAGCTACTGTACTGATTTATAATGTCAAAAAGAATAGCTACTGATTTAAAAAGAAAATGGGAGTGAGCAAGATGTGTCCTTTCTAGATGTACCATCTATCACAGAGCAGCTAGCCGTGTGCACCATCTAGCACAGAGCAGCTAACTGTGTGCACCACTGCACCATCTATCACAGAGCAGCTAGCTGTGTGCACCATCTATCACAGAGCAGCTAGCTGTGTGCACCATCTATCACAGAGCAGCTAGCTGTGTGCACCATCTATCACAGAGCAGCTAGCTGTGTCCACCATCTATCACAGAGCAGCTAGCTGTGTGCACCATCTATCACAGAGCAGCTAGCCGTGTGTACCATCTATCACAGAGCAGCTAGCTGTGTCCACCATCTATCACAGAGCAGCTAGCTGTGTGCACCATCTATCACAGAGCAGCTAGCTGTGTGTGCACCATCTATCACAGAACAGCTAGCTGTGTGCACCATCTATCACAGAACAGCTAGCTGTGTGCACCATCTATCACAGAGCAGCTAACTGTGTGCACCATCTATCACAGAGCAGTATAGAGGGTGTTGGAGGCTAGCAGAGCAGCGTAGAGGCTGTTGGAGGCTAGCAGAGCAGTGTAGAGGCTGTTGGAGGCTAGCAGAGCAGTGTAGAGGGTGTTGGAGGCTAGCAGAGCAGTATAGAGGGTGTTGGAGGCTAGCAGAGCAGTATAGAGGCTGTTGGAGGCTAGCAGAGCAGTATAGAGGCTGTTGGAGGCTAGCAGAGCAGTGTAGAGGGTGTTGGAGGCTAGCAGAGCAGTATAGAGAGTGTTGGAGGCTAGCAGAGCAGTATAGAGGCTGTTGGAGGCTAGCAGAGCAGCGTAGAGGCTGTTGGAGGCTAGCAGAGCAGCGTAGAGGGTGTTGGAGGCTAGCAGAGCAGCGTAGAGGGTGTTGGAGGCTAGCAGAGCAGCGTAGAGGCTGTTGGAGGCTAGCAGAGCAGTATAGAGGCTGTTGGAGGCTAGCAGAGCAGTGTAGAGGCTGTTGGAGGCTAGCAGAGCAGCGTAGAGGCTGTTGGAGGCTAGCAGAGCAGTGTAGAGGGTGTTGGAGGCTAGCAGAGCAGTGTAGAGGGTGTTGGAGGCTAGCAGAGCAGTATAGAGGGTG
>NC_140175.1:20977383-21010111 GCF_963971535.1 Notolepis coatsorum
GCTCCCAGCTACTCCTCTATTCTACCCTCCTCTTTCTTCTCCTCTATCCCCCCTCTCCTCTTCGCTCCCAGCTTCTCCTCTGTCCTCTCTTCTCCACTATCCTCTCCTCCTCTCTTCTCTCTTCTCTGTCCTCTCTTCTCCACTATCCTCTCCTCCTATATTATCTCCTCTTTTCCTCTCTTCTCCTCTCTTCTCCTCTAACCTCCTCTCTTCTCCTCTATCTATCTCTCCTCTCTTCCCCTCTATCTCTCCTCTTCTCTCCTCCCTTCCCATCTATCTCTCCTCTCTTCTCCTCTACCCCCCCTATCATCTTCTCTCTCCTCTCCTCCTCTATCCCCCTCTCTTCTCTCATCTCCTCTCCTCTATCCCCCCTCTCTTCTCCTCTTCTCTCTTCTCTTCTCCTCTACCCAACCCTCTCCTCTTCTCTTCTCCTCTACCCCCCCTCTCCTTCTCTCCTCTCTTCTCCTTTTCTCTCCTCTTCTCCTCTATCCCCCTCTTCTCTTCTCCTATCTCTCTTCTCTTCTCATCTACCCCCCCTCTCCTCTATTCTCCTCTATCCCCCCTCTCTTCTCTATCTCTCTTCTCCTCTATCTCTCCTCTTCTCTCCTCTCTTCTCCTCTATCTCCCCTCTCCACTTCTCTTCTCCTCTATCTCTCCTCTCCTCTATATCTCCTCTTCTCTCATATAATTTCTCCGCCTTTGTCCTATTATATCTTCTCCTGTATTGTCTTCTCTTCTTTTCTCTTCTCTCCTCTCCAGTATGTGTATTATAGCTCTACTACAGGATGTCATCTATCTAACCAGTGTTCCATCAGTGGTCTTGGGGTAGGGAGCAAAATTATTATATTTGGTACAGCCCCATTACTTACCAGAATTAATCTTTTTAATATTTCTCTTAAAACCATATATGTTATTACATTGCATAGTATGATTTGGGAGTAAATTCTATCTTTCCATTGTTCTGTATATCACCGTATGTTGAAACCATGTAGTCTTGAATTTGAAAGTGAAACTAGTAGAATAACCAGAATAATGTTGTGTATATATGACATTCCCAAAAAAAAATACGAATGTGTGTGTCTGCATGTATGCGTGTGTGTTAAGGCTGTTTCCCCGAAGCCTGTTTTTGGGATTCGAACTTCGTCAGGGTTTTTCGAACGAACGTTCGAACCTTAGTTTTTTATAAAAAAAATATATATAAATTATTTTTCATTTCAAATGTTTTTAAAATGTTATATATATATATATCCTAAAACTAAATCCTCAATTTGAATAAAGTGATTAATCTTATTAAATGAGTCTTTCTTTTTTATTAAATCAACTTTCTTTAATGAATATAACTCTGCAGTTTTTTTTAATACTATAATATTAGTGTAGCCTAATCTTTATCTGCAACTGTGAAGAAAAACCCCATTGGTTTAAACAGAATGAATAAACAGACACATACATTTTATTTATTTATTTATTTTTATTAAAAATAAAAAATTCTAATTTTGATTTAGAATTCGAATGCCAACGTAACAAACGCACATTCGAACATTCGGGCTCAGCCTTAGTGTGTGTGTGTGTGTGTGTGTGTGTGAATGAGTGTACCTGCTCTGTGGCCACTGCCAGATCTCTCTGAGACCGTCTGCTCTCTGTCTTTTTATAGAAGTCAGAGCTGCTGGTCCTGTGGAGAGACCTGATGGTGTTTACAAGAGAGAGGGACGTATAGAGGGAGGCAGAGGGGGAGACATAGAGAGAGAGAGAGAGAGGCAGAGGGGGAGACATAGAGAGAGAGAGAGAGAAAGAAAGAAAGAAAGAGAAAATGCACAGGCAGGGAGAGAGACAACGAAAGAGATAGATAGAAGTGAGAGAGCGTCTCTGCAGACAGGTCGTCGTAATGTGAACGTGTTGACTGGAGCTGCACACGTGCTCGGTCCCCCTGCGCAGTCACCTATAATCAGCCACTTCCTGCTTCCTGCTCTCACTCCCTCCTCTGGGATCTCCTCTCTGTATCCTGTTTCACATCTCCCCTCTCCCCCCCTCTCTCTCTCTCCGTCGCTCCCTCCCTCTCTACGCGTCGATAATAACAGACAAATTGTCTCATTCCGACCGAAAAGAGGGGGCCCGGGTTTGTAACCGTAGCACCAGACCCCCCCCTCCCTTCTTCAGCCCAGGTTCCCGGTTCCAACACCTCGTAAATACTCCCATCTATATAGGCTACATGTCATCGGTTGCCGTGCGAATATAGTCTCTTACATAATACACCGTTGCCTTTTGATCAGGGTCACATATATGTTCGATATTGGCTTTTTTTACCGATACCGATATTGTCCAAGTCTTAATTTCCGATACCGATATCAACCGATACCGATATATGCAGGGTTTCCCCCCCCCAAAAAACGGAATCATTTCAGGTAATTAACATTACATATCTCTTGTCGTGGAATTAACACAACATTATGCATACTTTTGACAATAAATAAAATCATAATTTGTTCTTACTTGCTTGCCTGGGTAAATAAAGGTTAAATAAATGAGAAAAAATAATGTAATAATAATTTATTTTCTTTTGAAAACCGATACCGATAATTTCTGATATCACATTTGAATGCCAATATCGGCCATCCCTACTAAAGACCCTTTTCCCCCCTCACTCAGCACCTCTCACTCAGCACCTCTCACATATATATACATGTACTAATATACATACAGTATACAGCAGGCGGCTAGGTGGTGTAGTGGTCTAAGGCACTCGCCACCAGTGTGGAGACGCTAGGATTCGCGTGTTCGAATCCAGCTCTCCACATTGTTTTTCAGTTTGGCTGGTCGTCCGCAGTAATACACATTGGCCGTATTACGGGGAGGGAAAAACTGAAGGGTGGGGATCGAACGTTGTGAACAAGCGACTCCTACAAGTCGGTTGGTGCGCCTGCGCAGTAGAATCAGGAAGTGTCGGGGGCAGCGTGAGCCTCCCACGCGTTACTCCTCGACACTGAGAGCTCGAGCTGCGCAGGTGAAAAGATGCGACTGCTGTTACCTCAAGTACCGGAGGGGACTTGTGCTATGTATGACTTAGTCCACATTGCAGCCGGCTTGTGGGAGGCAAGAAACAGCGTTCGTGACAGGGGAGGGTTGAATTGGATGATACGAAATTGGGATGGGAGAAAAAATATAGAAAAATGGGAGAAAAAGTGGATCAAAAAAAAATACATACAGTATACAGCATCCTTGTACATGCCACCATACAGAGTTATATGGGTTATATGCAGGTGTATAATTGGGTACATAGAAGACATCCTAACAACGCCAACGCGTCTGAACCGTAAGACGACGCAGAGTGGCCTCCTGTCGCTCCTCCAGGCGTCAGGACAACAGCCGACGAGCAGAGACCCTGTGTGTCGTGCCGCTCGACTCGGAACAGAGGTAGAAAAGGAAAGCACTCTTTCCATCGGCAGGAGATGCATGTAATCAGCCGTAGCAGACGAGAGGTCCACTCTTAAACCCCCTAGACGCGGTCTATCATTCTGCCCTCGGATCTATTACCGTACCGGGCCGGCACTCGTCGTTGTGTCCTGTATGATGATGAGGTGGGTCGGTCTTATCTGGCGGAGAGGCGCGATGAACGTTGGTATTGTTTTCAAGAAGGAAGGGTACTGGAGACGAGACTCATCTTTTAGAAACGGATTTAATAAGGTGCAAAGAAAATCACTAACGTTTCAACGCAACAGTGTCTTCTTGAGAGTTAGGACGTGTCTTCTTGAGAGTGAGGACGTGTCTTCTCGAGAGTGAGTCTTCTTGAGAGTGAGGACGTGTCTTCTCGAGAGTGAGTCTTCTTGAGAGTGAGGACGTGTCTTCTTGAGAGTGAGTCTTCTTGAGAGTGAGGACGTGTCTTCTTGAGAGTGAGGACGTGTCTTCTTGAGAGTGAGGACGTGTCTTCTTGAGAGTGAGGACGTGTCTTCTTCAGAGTGAGAACGTGTCTTCAGACGTTTGTGTCAAAGCGTTAGTGATTTCCCTTGCACCCTATGGTGATATGATACTTTTATTTATATTGCACCCCTCAGCCAATAGTTGCATCAGCCCGGGTTGCAGCCCGGGAAAGAAGAAAACAGAAAGACAGGAAACAATAAGAAAACAGACAAGAATACAGGCGGGCCAACCAAGCAGACCGAGAACAGACGGGACATAAATACACCCGTCAGTCACACTACAACACAAAACTAGCTCAAGGATTGTCTGTGGAGAAAATGTGAGTTTTGAGCATGGCCTTAAAAGTCCGTAGAGTGTTTGCAGATTTGATGGTTAGCGGGAGCTTGTTTCGGCGCTGCGACTGCGAACGCTCGGTTTCCCCTTCGTCACTAGTTTTGATTGTGGGATCTTAAGGCAGATTTGATTAAATATGTTTTTGAAGATGACTATAATGGTCCTGATCTGAGCAGCACCGGTCCTCATCTGAACAGTAGGGGTGGGGGAAAAAATCGATACGTAGTAGTATCGCGATACTTTGCGTGGCGATACTGTATCGATACAGGGACGCCAAGTATTGATATTTAATTATTCATAAAAAAAAATTTTGTATACGGAAGTTGCATTGTTCATTTCAATACCTGTAATAGTACAGTAGTCCACACACATGTGCATTCAGTTAAGTTGGAATATGACTGTAATACAAACGGTTCAGTTTGTCAGGTACATGCAACACAGATTACAGTGTTTATATCTGTCTGCTTGAGAAAATAACATGTTCTGCAATAAAAATTATTGAAGTGAGATGAACAGACTGAACTTTATTAGATAAAACATGTTGACAAAGTTTTACTTTGCAGTTGAAAAAAGGTAATAAATAAAATCTGATAAAAAAACGAGATATTAATACCGCAATACTCAGCGTATCGCGATATATTTAGTATTGCGATACTATCGTATCGTGAGGTCTCTGGCGATTCCCACCCCTACTGAACAGGTTCAGCGCGTCAACCCTCTCAAGATTGGTATTTGTTTATCTATAAAGCCCTCGTTGGAAAGCTACCACCTTATATCACAATGTTGCATTGGACCCGGTTTGACCCGGTTTGACCCGCTCAGATGATTGGCTTAAGGTCTCCGAAGCAGCCCGGTCTGAACCTGGAGAGTCGTTGGCCTTCGATTTTAGTGCCCAGACGTCGTGGAATGATCTTCCACAAATCAATCAATATTCTTACTAACCTGTGGGCAGTTTAAAAGCCTGACCGCAACCCTCCCTGCTTCACTATGTCACCGTTTTAACTCGTTCTTCCTTTATTCTTCTGTGTTTTGTTCTGTTCATTCAACGTGGAGTGGACCCGTCTCCCTTTTAACTTGCATGTAACTCAACATCATTGAAAATGAAGGCCGGCGACCGCAATAGATTCCTTGAGTATATGATTGATTGAATATTTTATTTTCGTGTCATGCTGCATGCACACAAAGTGCCCAACCTATGAGTCATGGGTTTATAATAAGGCACCAGAAATTCCATTATTACATTACACATGACATTACATTACATTACACATCTCTTCCAAGCTTGGAAAATCAAATCTGCTACTAAAAAGGGTCCCTTCCTGAAGCACAAGTTGTTCATATTCATCCAGCTCAAGAAATTCAACATAAATGGAGGAAGTTTTACTAAAAAAAGTACTTCCCTTACGTCCTCATAAACAGGACAGTAAAACACAAAGGGAACTTCATTCATTCTCAGTTTCACCTCTTCAACTCGCACACCAAACAAAGTGTGTCCTCCTCTCCTCTGTAAATAAAGGTTTGAATGGAATTGGATAAACGAATGAACGACGTTTAAGAGACTATTCTGCCCTGCCGAAGCTAACCGCAGTGTCTACGCCAAATAAATGGCTTTAAAGTTCTTCGACTATCCAGTGATTTTGTAGTTGGGATAAGATAAGATGATCCTTTATTGATCCACTTGGGGGAAATTTGGGTGTCAAAGCGGCATGGGGGGGGGGGGGGGGGGTTGTTATTACAATTCGTTAGACTCCTTTTCTCGAAAACAACGAACTCTGAGAAACTGTCACAAGATAAAACGGATATTGAGAAGTTCACTTTCACTTCTAGCTCACTTTGGATTTTTTATTTTTGTCGTTACTGCGCTTAGCTTCCGCGGGGCAGAGTAGCAGGGTGAACGAAGTAGAGTGGCGGTTTAGACGCCGTCTGGGCTGTTGTTGCGGCTGGTATCGGCTGAGACGGTTGCCCTCTCTTGACACACACGGGATGCCCCCGGGGATGCATTGCCACATGCTCACGCAGGCCCTACCCAGCCGGTCTGGCTCCCCGTCCCACTGCCCACAGAGGAGCGACGCTGAGGCATGTGGCGACATGTGGCGACAAAGATGAATGACGTCGGTATTGTCCAAATAGTAGATTACATTCCTTTTTATTTGACCGTGAGAGAGTCTCACAATCCACTTTGAAGGCTTTTGTTTTACTGTTAATTAGATACTTTTTTTATCCTGGTTTGTGAAGCACTATCCCTGTTTCAAAAGGTGCTATACAATATCGTTTATTATTGTTGTTATTATTATTAATAATACAATTTGGTTTTCCTGGAAAGTAACGATAAAAAGAGGTTTGGCATCCAACCAGAGTGCAAATGTAACAGTAAAGTATACAATGTACAGGTGATCTAAACTGGGTATAAAATGTATAAATTGGTACTACCGAGTAGTTAGTACTACTGATAAGCACTGTGCTCTTGCGTAATATTGCCTTTTTATACCGTCAAATAATCACAGAATTATACACAACTAACAGAATAATGGACCGCACCACGTCACCCAGTCGGTGTGTGGAGGGGCAGAACAGTGTGTGCGGGCACTGGAGGGGCAGAACAGGAGTGGATTGAGAGGAGATGATGTTAGAGTCGTTTGGACCAGGCGCCAGAATCTGCACAGGAGAGGAGAGGAGTGGCTGGTATGAGGGAGGATGAACAGTGTGTGTGTATCTTTGTGTGTATCTGTGTGTGTGTGAGTG
Organism: Notolepis coatsorum; assembly: GCF_963971535.1. NCBI lineage: Eukaryota > Metazoa > Chordata > Actinopteri > Aulopiformes > Paralepididae > Notolepis > Notolepis coatsorum. Next base: position 20,984,371 of record NC_140175.1, read on the forward strand.
TGTGTGTGTGTGAGTGAGCAGAGCTGAATGCTGAGTAAAGCAGAGAGTAGAGGAAGTGCTGAGCTGGCCTGCTGATGTCACACAACAGGCAAGCAGGGCCATACCCTGTGGCCCCCTGACTACACACTGTCACACACACACACACACACACACACACCACACACCACACACCACACACACACACACACCACACACACACACACACACACACACCACACACACACACACACACACGCACACACACAAAGCCAGTTCTTGCTCTGTGCCCAGGGATCAGATTCTCTTTCAATATAGTGTCCATGAAGTTAGTTTAGTTGAGAGCTGTGTGTGTGTGTGTGTGTGTGTGTGTGTGTGTGTGTGTGTGTGTGTGAGTGCCCATAATATAACTCTTTGGTGTGTGTGTATATGAATGTGGGTGTGTTTGTTACAGGATTGTTGCAGCTTTTTCTAACCGCTTTTTTCTTGGAAAGGACTTTATCATGTCCTGTCTACCAGAGTGAGAAGCAGGGAGGTCAGATAACGCTACACAAACAGACAGTAACATCTGCTTAGAAACGGCAGTGCAAATCAATGTTTTTTTTTTTTTTTTATTCCTCATGCTTTATTTTGAATATATATATATATATAACAAAACAAAAGATCATTACCATCCTACCTCGACAACCGCTCCTACCAAGTATCATGGAGAGGCACCCCCCCCCCCTACAGACCGGTGTCCCCCAGGGCTCCGTCCTTGGACTCTCCCTCTTCTCTCTCTACACCAAAATCTCTGGGTAACATTATTTATCACACCTCATGCCTTCACATCTCATGCCTTCACATATCACCGCTATGCCGATGACAACTCTTATACAGCTATGTACTCAGAGTGTAACACTCTGCGCCTTTTGTTTACACTGTTTATTTTTCTCGTATTTTTATATTCAGAGTTAATTATATTGTTATATATATACATGGTTTATTTTTTCTCATGCCCATACCTGTACCTCTCCTCCCCCCCCCCCCCCATGCCACGACGCCTGGATTTCCCCAAGGGGATCAATAAAGGAATATCTTATCCTATCTTATGTAGATGATGCTCTCTTCGTCTCTATATGCTACGCCGGCTTATTATGTCAGTATATCACACCATCAGAGGATGTGTGCCTCTTAGGCACATGTCTTGAATGTATCCGGGAGGGGGGGTTTATTATTATTATTATTATTTGCATTCCCAGCTAAATCTATTGCATACTTGTCACGTTAGAGTTGGGAGAAATTGGGTCATCTTTCTGTCGGGAGTCGGATGCCGCCCGCTTATCCGAAGGACGGCCAGTTGTTTGGGAACTCCATTCTGTGTCACGAGCCGCAGTGTCCATAATAACAAGTTGATCTGTTTCTCATTAGTAGCCGGCATCGCTAGAGAATATCTCGATGATTTGGAAATGTTCTGTCCCCGTTTAGGCTCTCGCATAGTTGTCAAAAGTGTAATAAGACGCCTCCAGCTGGGACCGTGTAAGACGCGCTCGGCCTCCAGCTGAGACAGTGTAAGACGCGCTCGGCCTCCAGCTGAGACCGTGTATAAGACGCGCTCGGCCTCCAGCTGAGACGGTGTAAGACGCGCTCGGCCTCCAGCTGGCACCGTGTAGGCGGACAGGAAGTCCCTGGCGGCGGCGGCTCGGTGGACATGCACACGCGTGTCTCTCGGATGATTTAAACCCTAGTCCCTCCCTCTCCTCCCACCGGGCCCACTCTCCGTCTCGTCTCTCCCTCCGACGGACGTCTCTGATCTTATTAGATTTTCCAGCTGTTTGGGGCGACTCCAATGCACTCCAATTGACCTGATCTCAAGCCCCGCCCTCTTTTCTTGATCCTCCGATCGCAGCCGTTGCTTCCCTCGGGCAAACTTCAAGCAACGGTTGTGATTGGAGGATCAATAAAAAGGGGGCAGGGCTTGAGATTGGTGAATCATAGGTGTGTTTATGTGCGTGTGTGTATGCATGTGTGTGTGTGTGTATGTATGTATGCTTGTGTGTGTATGTGTGTGTGTCATGGTGGGTGTGGTGATGAGATAGTGTGTCGATGGCCTGACGTCCAGACCAGTGGAAGTGAGGTCCTGACACCTGATTGGTCGGTCAGCTCCTCACAGCCTCAACGCAGAGGAAGAATGTTCCATAAATACCATATTTAACAGCAGGCCTGCTTCATCTGCCATGGAGACGCCCAACAGACAGCATGTGGGTCGGTGCTCGTCAGTGTGTGTGTGTGTGTGTGTGTGTGTGTGTGTGTGTGTGTGTGTGTGTGTGTGTGTGTGTGTGTGTGCATATGGGCTCATGTGAGTGTGTGTGGAAAAAGGAGGTGTCAGTGGTGTTTCAGGAATGTATAATGTTGAGGATGAGGGGTCTAATCATGATCATAAGTCTTATCCTCATGCCATACATATCTGCTTTTCTGTTATTGTGTGTGTGTGTGTGTGTGTGTGTGTGTGTGTGCGTGTGTGTGTGTGTGTGTGTGTGTGTGTGCGTGTGTGTGTGTGTGTGTGTGTCCAACCCACCATCATTCACAGCAGGAAATGGAGAGGAGAGGACTGGGATATGCAAGGTGGCATTATGACAAATCATGCTGCCAACCAAACGGGAAGGGGACTGCAGCTGGTAAATTAGATGGAAAGAGGGAGAGAGAGTGAGTGAGAAGACGGAGAAGATGAGGGGGAGGGAGAGAGGGAGAAAGAAAGAAAGTGAGAGGATGGAGAGAGATAAAAATGTAAAAAAAAAAAACGGGGATAGGCAAAACGTGTGGGAGGGACCAAGAATAATTGAGAGAGGAGGGAGAGGGAGAGGGAGGGAGAGAGAAGCAGTGAGCGCGGGGGTGAAAGTGTGTTTTAGATTCCTCTGCAGTGAGTGTTGCTAACGGCGACCGTGTCGTCAGACGTGTTGAGCCGGCGTTGAGGTTCTGGTTGTGGTTCTGGTTTGATGACACGTTGTTAAGGTGTGTGACCTGTTGGGACCACGAGGCCCCCCCCCCCGGCGCTGGCTTAGGGAAGTACTGTGCTCTGTGTAGTGTGTGTGTGTGTGTGTAGTGTGTGTGTTGGCGTGACGTTCTGCTGGTGGTGTAAAGGTTTAACGGAGTGAGAGGTTCTGCGGTTTGTTGTGAGATGAGTCAGGTGGCTGGACTGACGGCTACCTGCTGCACTGGAACATCAGGACGTGGTGGTGGAGCAGAGAGTCTACACACACACGCTCACACACACACACACACACACACACACACACACACACACACACACACACACACACACACATGCTCACACACACATGCTCACACACACACACACATGCTCACACACATGCTCACACACACACACACACACACACACACACATGCTCACACACACACACACACACACACACACACACATGCTCACACACATGCTCACACACATGCTCACACACATGCTCACACACACACACATGCTCACACACACACACATGCTCACACACACACACACACATGCTCACACACACACACATGCTCACACACACACACACACATGCTCACACACACACACACACACATGCTCACACACACATGCTCTCACACATGCTCACACACACACACACACACACATGCTCACACACACACACACACACACACATGCTCACACACGTATGCTCTCACACATGCTCACGACACACACACACTTACACATGCTCTCACACACATGCTCTCACACACACATGCTCACACATACACACACTTACACATGCTCTCTCACACACACATACACATGTGCTCACACACACACACTAATACACATGTACTCACACACACACACACACGCGCTTACACATGCTCTCACACACACACATGCTTGCGCGTACACATGCTCTCTCACACACAGACACACACACGCATGTATCTAGTTTCCATTGACACGGCAAAGCAGGTTTCTGTTTTAAGGTTTTAATGAATATGTTCTAATGGCTTCACCTTCTGAGACACTATGTCACCAACATCTTTATTTCATCACATCTTCCTCATCTGGCAGGTTATTATTATTACCATCAGTCTCTGTATCCAAGCTGCTGGAATCACTGTGTTCATGGAAAGAGCAGCAGCTCGGCCTTATCATCAGCCATCTTCTCCTGATCACCGCTGGGATCTGCTGCAGTGGAGGGTTAATGATCAAATAATCCATAGGATTAGTAGATGATTATTTATTACCCAGCTCTTTATTTGTTTTATTCTGATGTGTACATGTCATACGAGTAATGTGCATACTGGTTTAAATAAACAGTTGGATATTTCCCATCTGTGCTCGGCAAGGGTTTTGTGCAAAGGAATTAGTGGTTTGTCCCTTAGGCCTAACAAAATTAATAGTTGGTTTCAGGTTGGTTGTCAGTTTGGCCATGGGTAGGTAGGGAATTTATTTTATTTTATTTTTTTATTTTATTCTTTCCCACGGCGACTATGGATAGGGAATTTCTTTATTTAATTAAAATGTTCACAACAACATGGATGCATGTACTCTGCCAGCATGTTTAATATCCATAATACTAAATGTTTGACTAAGATTTCTATGAAACTTTATTAAAAAAAATAAAAATAAAAACGGATTTTTATTTTTTTTTATAATTTTTTCTAAAAACCCATAAAATATATTGGGTCGCACCTAAATCGGCAGGGTCGGTCGGCAACCTGAAACCAACTATTAATTTTGTTAGGCCTTATAGACGCCTGTCCCTTATAGACGCCTGTCCCTTATAGACGCCTGTCCCTTATAGACGCCTGTCCCTTTATAGACGCCTGTCCCTTATAGACGCCTGTCCCTTATAGACGCCTGTCCCTTATAGACACATGTCCCTTATAGACGCCTGTCCCTTTATAGACGCCTGTCCCTTATGGACGCATGTCCCTTATAGACGCCTGTCCCTTATGGACGCCTGTCCCTTATAGACGCCTGTCCCTTATAGACGCCTGTCCCTTATAGACGCCTGTCCCTTATAGACGCCTGTCCCTTATAGACGCCTGTCCCTTATAGACGCCTGTCCCTTATAGAGACGCCTGTCCCTTATAGACGCCTGTCCCTTATAGACGCCTGTCCCTTATAGACGCCTGTCCCTTATAGACGCATGTCCCTTATAGACGCCTGTCCCTTATAGACGCCTTATAGACGCCTGTCCCTTATAGACGCCTGTCCCTTATAGACGCATGTCCCTTTATAGAAGGACGCCTGTCCCTTATAGACGCCTGTCCCTTATAGACGCCTGTCCCTTATAGACGCCTGTCCCTTATAGACGCATGTCCCTTTATAGAAGGACGCCTGTCCCTTATGGACGCCTGTCCCTTATAGACGCCTGTCCCTTATAGACGCCTGTCCCTTATAGACGCCTGTCCCTTATAGACTAGGGCTGCACGATTAATCGTTTTTTAATCGAAATCGCGATTTGGAATGATGCAATTATCAAATCGCCAAGCCTGCAATTAAAAAAAAAAAAAAAATAATTAACCAGGAAGTCCCATTGAGATACAAGATCTCCTTTGCAAGGTAGACCTGGCCAAGATGACAGCAATAACATTTGCAATACATCACACAGCAATAAAATGTGCGATACATCACACAAGAACATAATAAATGTGCATGTATACAATACATCACATGTAAACACAAAGCAGAATAGTCTACATGATAGTAAAAGTGTATAATACAGGGTAATACAGTAATTTTGCAGTTGGGACCCGACTACAGAAAGCAGCAACATTCTTCTTGTAAATTTTTATTTAAATATGTTATAATCGCATCGCAAATCGTAATCGCAATATCTGTCAGAATAATCGCAATTAGATTATTTCCCAAAATCGTGCAGCCCTATTATAGACGCCTGTCCCTTATAGACGCCTGTCCCTTATAGACGCCTGTCCCTTATAGACGCCTGTCCCTTTATAGACGCCTGTCCCTTATGGACGCCTGTCCCTTATAGACGCCTGTCCCTTTATAGACGCCTGTCCCTTATGGACGCCTGTCCCTTATAGACGCATGTCCCTTTATAGACGCCTGTCCCTTATGGACGCCTGTCCCTTATAGACGCCTGTCCCTTATAGACGCCTGTCCCTTATAGACGCCTGTCCCTTATAGACGCCTGTCCCTTATAGACGTCTGTCCCTTATAGACGCCTGTCCCTTATAGACGACTGTCCCTTATAGACGCCTGTCCCTTATAGACGCATGTCCCTTAGGCCTAACAAAAATAATGGTTGGTTTCAGGTTGCCGACCGACCCTGCCGATTTAGGTGCGACCCAATATATTTTATGAGTTTTTTTTTTAAATTATATATTAAAAAAAAAAAAAAACAGATTTTTTTTTTTTTAGAATAAAGTTTCATAGAAATCTTAGTCAAACATTTAGTATTATGGATATTAAACATGCTGGCAGAGTACATGCATCCATGTTGTTGTGAACATTTTAATTAAATAAAGAAATTCCCTATCCATAGTCGCCATGGGAAAGAATAAAATAAAAAAATAAAATAAAATAAATTCCCTACCTACCCATGGCCAAACTGACAACCAACCTGAAACCAACTATTATTTTTGTTAGGCCTTATAGACGCCTGTCCCTTATAGACGCCTATCCCTTATAGACGCCTGTCCCTTATAGACGCCTGTCCCTTATAGACGCCTATCCCTTATAGACGCCTGTCCCTTATAGACGCCTGTCCCTTATAGACGCCTGTCCCTTATAGACGCCTGTCCCTTATGGACGCCTGTCCCTTATAGACGCCTGTCCCTTATGGACGCCTGTCCCTTATAGACGCCTGTCCCTTATAGACGCCTGTCCCTTATAGACGCCTGTCCCTTTATAGAAGGACGCCTGTCCCATAGAGACACCTCATCGAAGCAAATAAAAGCCAGAGCATGGCGGTGTGGCACGCGGGCTGTTTGTGTTTTCCTTTGGCCATGACATGGTTTATCAGGGGGGGTGTCTTGGATGGGGATGTGGTGGAGATTGGGGGACTGGCTGTTCCGGGGGGGTTCACATGCCTTCGAGCAACATTGTACTTATTATTTTATGCCTGGTCTTATGTCTGCACGTTCTACATTGCACTACTTTTATACCTATTCTTATGTCTGCATTTTATACGTTGTTTTTATTCTGTCGACTGACTCGACTGTATGCAGATTTCTATGCCTAATGTTCATTTTGTGCTACTTTCTGTGGGGCACATTGGGCTGCGGTCCAAATAGATAAGAGTTGTTTATGCATTGAATAAGTCTCGACGACATTGAAACGGAGGGTGACCTCAATTGTCCTTTTTGAGAATAAATAAAGGTTTGAGTGAATGAATGAAAAAAAACGAATTGAGTTTTACGGTACACATGCTCAAACGCACTCAAGCACACACACATAGAGACTTAATGCACTCTAAAGCTCTGAGTAATTATTTCCACTCCCAGAATGACACAAAGAAAGACAAAAGCAATGGAACCCTCTTGCTGTCACGTTCAGTTTATCCTGTGACTGTCTGGTGGTGACTGGACGAGGACAAACTGCTCGGACGAGGACAAACTGCTCGGACGCGGCTTCTGGGAAGCATTAGCCCCGTCATTAGGTCTGTTTGTCTTTTACATGGAAACAGACTGAGGACAACAGAGTCCGTGACGATAACATGGTAATTCAGAGAATCCTCTAATACCTGAAGCCTAGTAAACCTATAGCGTACACTACTGCTATACGCTTTCAGTCTATATGTGTAGCAGAGAATCCTTACCTGAAGCCTAGTAAACCTATAGCGTACACTACTGCTATACGCTTTCAGTCTATAATGTGTAGCAGAGAATCCTTACCTGAAGCCTAGTAAACCTATAGCGTACACTACTGCTATACGCTTTCAGTCTATAATGTGTAGCAGAGAATCCTTACCTGAAGCCTAGTAAACCTATAGCGTACTAGGGGTGGGAATCACCAGTTTCATCATGATACGATACGATATAGATTCTTTGGACAACGATACGATATTTGCCGATATCACAAAGTTTCTCACGATACAATACGATACGATTAGATTCAGGTGCCTGCGATCGATATGAGATGATATCATATGCCCATTTAACACAATCAGTAACATTTAGATCAACAAAAAAAAGGTAATGAAAATATCATTTGACATTTGTATTTTTGAGCTCTTCCAGACATTTAAAGGAAAATCAATCTATTGTTTTTAATACAAATAGAGCTCCTGTTCACTGTAAAGTGCCACGTTTTTATATATTGAGCTTTAAACTTTAAGCTACATTTTTTGGAACTCAAAACTCACAACCTCCCTCTCCCAAACCGTTCCTACAACAATTTGTTGATGTTGCATGATCATGTATAGGCCTACATTTATTATGTATTATATTGTTTATGTTTAAATAACATTTAAACATCAAACTCCTCTGACCTCATCTGGTCTTTCCAAAGACGCGCGCACACACACACACAGAAAGGGAGAATGCTATGCTGTACAGGGCTGTACGTTAACTTTTTTTGCACATAGCACTGGTGCTACAGAGGTTGATAGTTTTGTAGCACAGGCCAAAATCTTGTAGCACAAGTATAAAACATGTTATATTTGTAACAGTCACAAATGTGCCTATTGTATTTGTGTTATTTAGTTGCAGTGCCATGTTTGGCTGTCATTTAGTATATCGCCATGTGTTATTATTACTATAATAGTAATACTCTCATATGCTATTTTCAATTAATATCATAAACAACATAAGGAATATTAGCATAATTTTGAGTGGACTGAAGGAATGAGTCAGCGTTAATAGTTTTAAATGCAAATAATTTATTGAAACATAGAAGTGGGGTCGGTTGGGACACACACACACAATGGGGGACCCTGATGTAAACAAGACAAACGTCTTTCTCTGGTCTGCATCCCCTTAACAATTGTGTGTATTGAGCCGTACTGTACTGTACCCATTCTGCAATCTGTTAAATAAAGTTTACATTCATTCATTCACACACACTGTTTCAACTCACCACCCCTGCATCATATTGTAGTCTAGTCTGTCTTCAAACTTCCACTCCTCTCGAAATTTTTTATATTTGAATATCAACATTATCTGTCCATCCTCAGTTTACTATAATATACTCCTGTCCTGAGTCCTGACTAGTGACTTCATCGTCTTTCCAAACGCACGCACGCACACACACACACACAGGGAAGGGGAGAGAGTGCCCCCCCATTTCCCTTTCCACACTGTGTCTGCTGGCTCTGCCTGTGATCAGGATTAGCTTGTTAGCTTGCTAACGTTGTAGTGATTGTAATGGTACATAAACGTTAATTTCGGGCGATGTGCGCATAAAGGAATGGCGACGGTGCAAAGCATGTAGATGCATTTGACCCGTTGCGAGAAAAAAAAAACACCACGGACTTATTTCGGGACGTGTAGGCGCACTGCTGTGTTACGCAGCAGCAGTGCGCACCAACACGCTGCTCTGCTTGCAAGCACGGATAGGGCGGATATGACTCGTCGAGTTGTCACGGAGTTTTTTCAAAATAAGAGTATCATATGCACCTGAATGTTGCTAGCTGTCGAGCCTAGTTATTATAGCTGGAGCTGCGCGTGGGCAGAAATGAGACCCGCTACAGGATTTTCGAAATAAGAGTATCTATATGAACCGAATCCCTATCGCACCAGTGCTAGTGAAGTAAATCCATTCATCGCACAGACCGCTGTTGCTGTAGCACGTGCGATATATATCTCGCACTGTACAGGCCTGCTGTAACATCTACACACACGGAGCTACTGCTGTTGTTCTTGGGCGGATATGAGACTCGCCACAGGATTTTCAAAATAAGAGTATCGATATGAATCGATCTTATTACATCGCATCGATCCGATTCGATTGTTGATAATTACATCGATGTATCGATCTGGATCGATGTATCGTCCCACCCCTATAGCGTACACTACTGCTATACGCTTTCAGTCTATATGTGTAGCAGAGAATCCTTACCTGAAGCCTAGTAAACCTATAGCGTACACTACTGCTATACGCTTTCAGTCTATATGTGTAGCAGAGAATCCTTACCTGAAGCCTAGTAAGCCTAATAATAGACTTTGAATGACTGGTAGATGTTTGGCTGTGTGTGTGTCTTTGGTTACGTTCACACTGCAGTCCTTATGGCTCAACTCTGATTTATTGCTCAATATCAGTTCTTCTTTTTATCGCTGTTCACATCATTCCAGTGTAAACTGGTCACCGCTCCTGAACTGACCCGCATGCGCAAATGAACAATAACGAAGAAGGATGTCAAATTGTCAGTGGCGTAAAGGTCACATGACTGTTCAGACTGAGGTCGCATGACTGTTCAGACTGAGGTCACATGACTGTTCAGACTGAGGTCACATGACTGTTCAGACTGAGGTCACATGACCGTTCAGACTGAGGTCACATGACTGTTCAGACTGAGGTCACATGACCGTTCAGACTGAGGTCACATGAGCGTTCAGACTGAGGTCGCATGACTGTTCAGACTGAGGTCACATGACTGTTCAGACTGAGGTCACATGACCGTTCAGACTGAGGTCGCATGACTGTTCAGACTGAGGTCACATGACTGTTCAGACTGAGGTCACATGACTGTTCAGACTGAGGTCACATGACTGTTCAGACTGAGGTCACATGACTGTTCAGACTGAGGTCGCATGACTGTTGAGACTGAGGTCACATGACCGTTCAGACTGAGGTCACATGACTGTTCAGACTGAGGTCACATGACTGTTCAGACTGAGGTCACATGACTGTTCAGACTGAGGTCACATGACTGTTCAGACTGAGGTCGCATGACTGTTCAGACTGAGGTCGCATGACTGTTCAGACTGAGGTCACATGACTGTTCAGACTGAGGTCACATGACTGTTCAGACTGAGGTCACATGACTTGTTCAGACTGAGGTCACATGACTGTTCAGACTGAGGTCACATGACTGTTCAGACTGAGGTCACATGACTGTTCAGACTGAGGTCACATGACTGTTCAGACTGAGGTCACATGACTGTTTAGACTGAGGTCACATGACTGTTCACACTGAGGTCACATGACTGTTCAGACTGAGGTCACATGACTGTTCAGACTGAGGTCACATGACTGTTCAGACTGAGGTCACATGACTGTTTAGACTGAGGTCACATGACTGTTCAGACTGAGGTCACATGACTGTTCAACTTCAGACTGAGGTCACATGACTGTTCAACTTCAGACTGAGGTCACATGACTGTTCAACTTCAGACTGAGGTCACATGACTGTTCAGACTGAGGTCACATGACTGTTCAGACTGAGGTCGCATGACTGTTCAGACTGAGGTCACATGACTGTTCAGACTGAGGTCACATGACTATAGACAATAGACCAAATGTAAGGCACATACAAAAAAAAGATATAAAAAAAAAAGATAAAAGCTGCTATATAAATGCACCATTTACCATTTGTCTGAGTCACATATGAGCAAAGTGTGTCTCTGTGTCCGTCTGTCTGTGTGTCCGGGGGCCAGCAGCACCCAGTCCTTCCCAGCCTGCTGTCGTCTCTTAACGAGCCGCTCTGCCCACCATCTCACATCCCTGCCGGCCAGGCCAGCGTTCCCAGTGTTCCCAGGCCGTGCCGCTGATCCTGCCAGTCCCTCCTCCTCTTCATGCCAGCCTGCCCGGGCCCCCGGGCCGGGACCATGGCAACGGCGGCCCTTTTAATTAAAAGTTTTTACGAGATCTAGATATCTCACTTAATTATGTTCAGTCAGTGTATAGTTTTGTTTTCGACAAGACTTTTTTGCACACAATTTTTGGGATTCTTCCATTTGGATCGCATTTTTTTAATTTGCGCGTCGAGTCTCTGAGCGCTCCTTTCATGAACTGTGTTTTTTTTCTCTTTTTTTTTTTTTTTTAATGGAGCCAAACCGCGACTAATTCTCAAGACATCTGCTGTAGAGGAGTCCAGTCCTCTCTCTCCATCTGAGACAGTGTGTAGTCACTGTTTCATTTACTTTTAACACACACACACACACACACACCCACACACACACACACCAGGGTTTCCGTTAGAAAAAATTGTTGTCGGTCTCCGTGACCTGCAAGATTTCAATCTACCGGACAAATGAGATTAATTCCGGTCATAGTTTAGAATAAAGAATGTCATCCTCAAGGCATGTAGATTTATAATATTATTACTTAAAACTAGGCTACTTTTGCGTATACAGTCATTAATTAATATATTCCAAATAAAATAAGTCCCTCGATACTCCGTGCTGCTGCTGACTTGAACTAAAATAGACCGCGTATGTGGGCAGTCGGTCCGACACTAAACAGTAGTCTGTTATAATCACATTTTTATGAGCTAACGAATTCCGTTATATTGGACATTTGTATTAATTATATCAAGCGAAGAACTGAGAAAGCAGAGAGGCGGCAACATTATCGTGGTTTGCGTGACGACTCTCTCCACCTCGCAACAACTTATTTGCAAAGAGTATGGCGCTGCAGAGAAGCTCATTCAGCTGTTATTGGCTCTTTTCTGGGAACCGCACAACAGCGCCCCCCACCCAACATTGGCTGAAAATGGCCGAATTGGAGTACTGATGGAATACTGCATTGTGCCGTTGCCTCTTTGGCTCTGCAGCTTCACATGCACTCGCACACCCAGCACTAAGCTCTCGCTGACAACGTCGTTGTCATTATTAGAAGCAACGAGGAAACAAATGTAATGATCGTTTCGTTCATCGCATAGGCTATTTAATTTTAGCCTATTTTAATACAATTCAAATAATCAAATTGTGCTTAGACTCAGGGAATTATTTTCACCGGACATTAAGACCGGAGATATTAAATAAGTCGGACTTCAACAGATTTTGCCGGTCCGGTAATTACCGGCTAACGGAAACGCTGACACACACACACACACACACACACACACACACACACACACACACACACACACACACACACACACACACACACACACACACACACACACACACTCAGGGGCACATATTATGCAGAGGAATGGCTTTAGCAGGGTGTTTATGTAGTCTGGGTGGGGAGCACCTGTTGCGAGTTCAGAGGTCAAAGGTCACATTGGTTTCTCCTGAAGAGAACGGAGGCCGCTGGCTCACACCACCCTCTGCAGCAGGTGTGTGTGTGAGTGTGTGTGTGTGTGTGTGTGAGTGTGTGTTTGGACAGGTGGGGAACACAGGGACTTTTCCTGTATTCTGCAGGTCGTTTTGCTTGAGAATGTTGGTCTGCTGCGTTTGTTCCATGTGTGTTAACATGTGTGCTAACATGTGTCTTTGATGTGTGTGTAACTTTTACTCATAGTACTTTTACTCATAGTATATATATTCAGATTCTAATTCTTTCATGCCTATATCTATTGTAACATATAATATATCCGATAGGGCATACAGACCTTCATCTCAACCTTTTGTTTACACAGTTTTTCTCATATTTTTACATTCAGAGTTAATTATATCGTTTACACTGTTTATTTTTCTCATTCATATCTGAATATGCAAATATGAGAAAAAGAACACCGTAAACAATATAATTGACTCTGAATATAAAAAAAAAGTGAGAAGAATAAACAGAGTAAATTATATTGTTTACTGTTTTCTTCTCATATTTGTGTAAACAAAGGGGCAGATGAGGGTCTGTATGGGCCCATCGGTTTATATTATACGTTACATATTATACCGCGACTTGGAATAGAATGTCTTTAGTTGACGACAGAGCTACAGCAGGGCTGATAAGACACTGGTTAGATGTGTCCGTCTTGTCCTACAACACTTGTGCTGAACTACAGTACAGGACAAGACCGTACACACATACAGTACAACAACAGAGTAGTGATGCAGGGACTGTATTGTAGAGGGACAGTAGCAGCATAATGTATACAGCAGGCCAACGATACAATCTGTCAAAGACGAGAAACGATTGTACCTTTCAGTGTTGCTTTATACGCACTCACAGTTTCAACGGTGTGCAACGGAGGTGCTTGTTTGTGCCACTGAAACAGACGTCTCACTCTGAAAGCCTGCAAGCCAGGCATGATTTGTTGCAGCTGTGGAGCAAGGATAGCAGTACTGCGAAAACGTTGTTGTGTTGAAAGCTAGCTTAGCGTTATCTAAGAGATAAAAACGACGGTTTGTGCGTTTCCAAATTGTGCCAACAACATGTCACCCACTTTGCATAGCGTTCAGATTAGTATTGAGACCTGCTGCAGACAGAGTGGAGGTAATGTAATTATTACAAATGTGGTCACCGACTGCTTTGACTGCCTATATATGCATTAAGCATCAGGTATATTGTTATTGTCCACAGAGCGAGACATAATTAAATCGGTTGTGTGTGTGTGTGTGTGACTCCGTGCAATATCTCGTTATTACTGCTGCCATGCTCTTTAAGAGGCATTCTGAAAATTGATTTCCCTCAACAATTACTTGAGTACTACTCGAGTAATTCACACAAGTACTCGCGCCCCCATCCCTAATACACACACATCACAGGGAACGTATAGAGAGTGGCTGGTGATATCACAGGGAACGTATAGCGAGTGGCTGGTGATATCACAGGGAACGTATAGAGAGTGGCTGGTGATATCACAGGGAACGTAGAGCGAGTGGCTGGTGATATCACAGGGAACGTATAGCGAGTGGCTGGTGATATCACAGCCTAGGGAACGTATAGCGAGTGGCTGGTGATATCACAACACAGGGAACGTATAGAGAGTGGCTGGTGATATCACAGGGAACGTATAGAGAGTGGCTGGTGATATCACAGGGAACGTAGAGCGAGTGGCTGGTGATATCACAGGGAACGTATAGCGAGTGGCTGGTGATATCACAGGGAACGTATAGCGAGGGAACAGACGGGATTGTTGTTACCACTGTACTCCCACTCGACCAAACAACACGCTACGTTGAGACTCTCTACTCTTGTGTTCCCTGCTGCACAAACACCCACTCAAGAGGCCCAGCGTGTGTTTCCAAATCCACTTGGTTTCACTGGGTTCTCACAGTGAGCCTCCCTCCCCCTCCCCCTCCTCCTCTGTGTCTCATACTAGTTTGAGTCCGTGGTGAAGGGGCCCTCTCTCTATGTCCCTCAGCTTGGCTCTCAGCATTTTAGTTTAGCTAGCGCAGCTCGCTGTCATTTAGCCCAAAGCTGCTTTCCCACCCTCCTATTCACGTTCTCTCTCTCTCTCTCTCTCTCTCTCTCTCTCTCTCTCTCTCTATCTCTGTCTCTCTCTGTTTGCCTTCTCTAAACGTATTAGGTTCCACATTTCACGGTACTCCCTGGTATGTATGTGACAAATAAACCTCTTGAATCTCTCTATCTCTGTTTCTAGTCTCTCTCTCTCTGTCTCTGTTTTTAGTCTCTCTCTCTTTGTCTTTTCTCTATCTCCATCTCTCTCTCTCCCCCCCCCCTGTCTGTTTCTCTCTGTTTGTCTTCTCTCTCTCTCTCTCTCTCTCTCTCTACCATTTGATTTTGACCAGTTTCAGTTGTATTAATCAGTATTCTAGTATGATATTTAGTATGTTTAGTTTTCAGAAGAGGTTAATAATCTGGGCAGGACAGGACACTCTGTCATGAAACGAAGGCTACGGTTTTGCCAGAGTAGTGTAGTCGATGCACCGACATCTTGGAAGTGAGGCAGACGTGACCGTTAGACAGAGAGTCGACACAGAGTCTCACAGAGTCCCGTGTTGTTCTTCTAGAGACAAAACACTTCCTAGATATCATTTGCCTGTTGTTGTGACGTGGCTTAAAAATGTCTTGTGTTGGTAACCGTGACCGCGTGCCGGCCTGGTGATGATCTCGGAACACTAACCTTACTGTCATGCACTTGTCCTAATATACTAACCTACACTGTCGCACTCAACACTTTGATGAACATTGTTACTCAGCTGATAGAGTTGTACCCTTCCTGCTGACTCTCGTACAAAACTTGTAATTCGCTTTGGATAAAAGCGGCCAGCCAGCTAAATGACTAAATGTAAATGTAAACACACTACTAGGTGAACTCGGAACACAGCCAGCGCTCCTCTAACCAGCCATTAGCTGACACAGTGAGCCTACTAATGGCTATTATGCATCTACTGGCAAGTATTACCACTTAATGTACAAAAGAAAACATCTGAACTATCCCTTTATTAAACAACTGACCATCTTTATCCCTCTGTGGCCCGCAATGGGAATATTGTGTACCTTTGTGTACTCGTTAGGGTGAGTATAAAGGGCCCTTAAGCACAATTAAGTATAATAAAGCATAATGTAGCTCTCCTTTTATCCGAATATTTATACCCCCCCTGCTAGCTTCAACCCACGGAAATAGAAAGGGATGCAGTTCTCTTTATATCTCTATGAATCTTTTATATTGAGAGAGAGAGAGGGCGTAATGAACAAAGGAGAGCATTTGCATAAAGTGAGAAAACAAGCAAAACGCATTTTAAAAACGGCGTTGTTTAATGAAAACTGACATCAATATGCAAATGATAAGTGACATGGAATCTCAAGCCCACCTCCATTCATAATAACCACCTCCAGCGACGGCCAATGAGGACGTCTCCTTTAAAATATATATATATATTTTGGACCATGCTTTGTCCCCGGCGGTGGGAACGAGATGCGTTTGGAGACGAGGACAGAGGCAATCTCTTTTTTTTGTTTCCCTTCTCTCTCTCCTCTCCTCTCCCCGCTCTTGTATGTGCATCTTGGCCGGATTGCCGGTGGGTCCTCCGAGGCTTAAACAAACGACTTGGACCGAGCAGATCTGGGAGGACAGGGAAAGACGGCACTCAAAACAAAATGCTTTTAAATGAGAAAAGAGAGGGAGGGAGGGAGGGATGGAGAGGGAGTGAGAGAGAAGGAGAGGGAGAGAGAGAGAAGCCCTCTTGCCAAGTCTCAGAACAGTGGCCCCTCCTTGTGTTGAGGAGGCTGGCGGCCTCCATGTAGAGATGTTGGTCAGATGGAGGACGTGTGTTTGTCCCCCTCTGTTTGCTCCGGGAGCTCCAACACCAGCTCCCAGGCCGCCGCCTCTAGAGTAGCAGGGCTGTGGTCCTCGCGTCACGGCTGCCCGCCTGGACCGGCCTCTCTCTCCCCGGGCCTCTCTCTCTCGCCACGCCACCGGGCAGAGAGAGACGCGTGATGGCCAGAGACTCACAGCCGGGGTCTGTTCAGAGAAGTCGCTTCAATTTGCCACCATGTTGATCATGCAGACTGACTAGACTGTTGTCTCTAGACCTAGAAGACTGCTGTCTCTAGACCTAGACTACTATCTCTAGACCTAGACTACTATCTCTAGATCTAGACTACTATCTCTAGACCTAGACTACTATCTCTAGACCGCGACCGCTATCTCTAGACCTAGACTACTATCTCTAGACCTAGACTGCTGTCTCTAGACCTAGACTACTATCTCTAGACCTAGACTGCTGTCTCTAGACCTAGACTACTATCTCTAGACCGCGACCGCTATCTCTAGACCTAGACTACTATCTCTAGACCTAGACTACTATCTCTAGACCTAGACTGCTGTCTCTAGACCTAGACTACTATCTCTAGACCTAGACTACTATCTCTAGACCTAGACTACTATCTCTAGACCTAGACTGCTGTCTCTAGACCTAGACTACTATCTCTAGACCTAGACTACTATCTCTAGACCTAGACTGCTATCTCTAGACCTAGACTACTATCTCTAGACCTAGACTGCTATCTCTAGACCTAGACTACTATCTCTAGACCTAGACTACTATCTCTAGACCTAGACTGCTATCTCTAGACCTAGACTACTATCTCTAGACCGCGACTACTATCTCTAGACCTAGACTACTATCTCTAGACCTAGACTACTATCTCTAGATCTAGACTACTATCTCTAGACCTAGACTACTATCTCTAGACCGCGACCGCTATCTCTAGACCTAGACTACTATCTCTAGACCTAGACTGCTGTCTCTAGACCTAGACTACTATCTCTAGACCTAGACTGCTGTCTCTAGACCTAGACTACTATCTCTAGACCGCGACCGCTATCTCTAGACCTAGACTACTATCTCTAGACCTAGACTACTATCTCTAGACCTAGACCGCTATCTCTAGACCTAGACTACTATCTCTAGACCTAGACTGCTATCTCTAGACCTAGACTACTATCTCTAGACCTAGACTACTATCTCTAGACCTAGACTGCTGTCTCTAGACCTAGACTACTATCTCTAGACCGCGACCGCTATCTCTAGACCTAGACTACTATCTCTAGACCTAGACTACTATCTCTAGACCTAGACCGCTATCTCTAGACCTAGACTACTATCTCTAGACCTAGACTGCTATCTCTAGACCTAGACTACTATCTCTAGACCTAGACTACTATCTCTAGACCTAGACTACTATCTCTAGACCTAGACTACTATCTCTAGATCTAGACCGCTATCTCTAGACCTAGACTACTATCTCTAGACCTAGACTGCTATCTCTAGACCTAGACTACTATCTCTAGACCTAGACTACTATCTCTAGACCTAGACTACTATCTCTAGACCTAGACTACTATCTCTAGACCTAGACTACTATCTCTAGACCTAGACTACTATCTCTAGACCTAGACTGCTATCTCTAGACCTAGACTACTATCTCTAGACCTAGACTGCTATCTCTAGACCTAGACTACTATCTCTAGACCTAGACCGCTATCTCTAGACCTAGACTGCTATCTCTAGACCTAGACTACTATCTCTAGACCTAGACTACTATCTCTAGACCTAGACTACTATCTCTAGACCTAGACCGCTATCTCTAGACCTAGACTGCTATCTCTAGACCTAGACTACTATCTCTAGACCTAGACTACTATCTCTAGACCTAGACTACTATCTCTAGACCTAGACTGCTATCTCTAGACCTAGACTACTATCTCTAGACCTAGACTGCTATCTCTAGACCTAGACTACTATCTCTAGACCTAGACTGCTATCTCTAGACCTAGACTACTATCTCTAGACCTAGACTACTATCTCTAGACCTAGACTGCTATCTCTAGACCTAGACTACTATCTCTAGACCGCGACTACTATCTCTAGACCTAGACTGCTATCTCTAGACCTAGACTACTATCTCTAGACCTAGACTACTATCTCTAGACCTAGACTGCTATCTCTAGACCTAGACTGCTATCTCTAGACCTAGACCGCTATCTCTAGACCTAGACTGCTATCTCTAGACCTAGACTACTATCTCTAGACCGCGACTACTATCTCTAGACCTAGACTACTATCTCTAGACCGCGACCGCTATCTCTAGACCTAGACTACTATCTCTAGACCGCGACCGCTATCTCTAGACCTAGACTACTATCTCTAGACCTAGACTACTATCTCTAGACCTAGACTACTATCTCTAGACCGCGACCGCTATCTCTAGACCTAGACTACTATCTCTAGACCTAGACTACTATCTCTAGACCTAGACTGCTGTCTCTAGACCTAGACTACTATCTCTAGACCGCGACCGCTATCTCTAGACCGCGACTACTATCTCTAGACCTAGACTACTATCTCTAGACCGCGACCGCTATCTCTAGACCTAGACTACTATCTCTAGACCTAGACTACTATCTCTAGATCTAGACCGCTATCTCTAGACCTAGACTACTATCTCTAGACCTAGACTGCTGTCTCTAGACCTAGACTACTATCTCTAGACCTAGACTGCTGTCTCTAGACCTAGACTGCTGTCTCTAGACCTAGACTGCTGTCTCTAGACCTAGAAGACTGCTATCTCTAGACCTAGACTACTATCTCTAGACCTAGACTGCTGTCTCTAGACCTAGACTGCTGTCTCTAGACCTAGACTGCTGTCTCTAGACCTAGAAGACTGCTGTCTCTAGACCTAGACTGCTGTCTCTAGACCTAGACTGCTGTCTCTAGACCTAGACTGCTGTCTCTAGACCTAGACTGCTGTCTCTAGACCTAGACTACTATCTCTAGACCTAGACTGCTGTCTCTAGACCTAGACTACTATCTCTAGACCTAGACTACTATCTCTAGACCTAGACTGCTGTCTCTAGACCTAGACTGCTGTCTCTAGACCTAGACTGCTATCTCTAGACCGATGTCTCTAGACCTAGACTGCCATCTCTAGACCTAGACCGCCATCTCTAGACCTAGACCGCCATCTCTAGACCTAGACCGTCATCTCTAGACCGCGACCGCTATCTCTAGACCTATACCGCTATCTCTATCTCTAGACCGCTGTCTCTAGACCTAGAAGACCACTATCTCTAGACCTAGACTACCATCTCTAGACCTAGACTGCTATCTCTAGACCGCTATCTTTAGACTGCTATCTCTAGACCTAGACCGCCATCTCTAGACCTAGACTGCTATCTCTAGACCGATGTCTCTAGATCTAGACTGCCATCTCTAGACCTAGACTGCTATCTCTAGACCGATGTCTCTAGATCTAGACCGCCATCTCTAGACCTAGACCGCTATCTCTAGACCGCGACCGCTGTCTCTATCTCTAGACCGCTGTCTCTTTGAACGGGGAGGCGTCTGTATCTTGTCGTACATGTCATTGTTTTTCTTCCACATTTGAGCTGTTAAATTACTGACGACACACAATGGTTTATTTTGTCACAAAGGGAGGGAGACTTAGACCAGCTTATATGCATGCACAGTGATTTCTACCTCAAGCCCTTAGTTACCATGGCAACCACTCACTGTGCAATTCCCAGCCTTGTAGCCGAGATTGTTATTAATTGTGAACATCTTTAATACTCACTCTACTCTACTTTACATAACTCTACCCTACATAACTCTACTGTGTACACAACTCTACTGTACATAACTACTTTACTGACACTGGGATTTCATGTGGGTGTCTGTCTTGCTCAAGGACACAGGGGATCGAACCTGTGTCCTTCCGGTTTAGAGGCGGTCTCTCTAACCACTCGGTCAACTTGCATGTTGTGTGGCAGCTGGGTAGTCTGTAGAGGTCTAAGCCATATTCTACTCATACATGTGTCTGTGTGTGTGTATGTTTGTTCACATAGGCTACACTCATGTTGTAAGCGTGTGTTGTAATGTAGCCTGTGCCAGGCGTGTACTGGGTATGCTTGGGTCTGCTGCACTGGCATGTGTGTTGGTGTGTGTCACGTGTGCGTCTCCGTGTCATGTGAAATGGAAGGAGACATATTTAGGTTACACATTGTTTCCTGCTGGGGGCTAGATGTGTTCACCAGCAGAGAATGAGAATCTCTCTTTATCAATAGAGTAATTGGCCCCTTTCTCTCTCTCTCTCTCACTCTCTCTCTCTCTCTCTCTCTCTCTCTCTCTCTCTCTCTCTCTCTCTCTCTCTCTCTCTCTATATCTCTCTATATCTCTCTATATCTCTCTCTCTCTCTCTCTCTCCCCTGCGTGTCTCTCTCCCAGTGTCTCTCTCTCTCTCCCTGTGTCTCTCTCTCTCTCTCTCTCTCTCTCTCTCTCTCACACTTCCCTCTCTCTCTGTATCTGTGTGTGTCTCTCTCTCTCTCTCTCCCCTGTGTGTGTCTCTCTCTCTCCCTGGGTCTCTTTCTCTCTCTCTCCATGTGTGTCTCTCTCTCTCTCTCTCTCTCTCTCTCTCTCTCTCTCTCTCTCTCTCTCTCTCTCTCTCTCTCACACTCCCTCTCTCTCTGTATCTGTGTGTCTCTCTCTCTCTCCCCCCCTGTGTGTCTCTCTCTCTCCCTGGGTCTCTCTCTCTCTCTCCCTGTGTGTCTCGCTCTCTCTCCCTCCCTCCCTCCCTCCCTCCCTCCCTCCCTCCCTCCCTCCCTCTCTCTCTCTCTCTCTCTCTCTCTCTTCTCTCTCTCTCTCCCTCCCTCCCTCCCTCCCTCTCTCCCTCCCTCTCTCCCCATCCCTGCTTGTTACATTGCTGTGGTTGGTTGGTCCAGGCTCTCCTTTTGAGATGCAGACTCGAGTGTCTGCTTCGCCTGGCCTCTTAAAACCTACTGTTCTGGTCTGGTGAGAACTTGGAAAGCACTGGTGTGTGTGTGTGTGTGTGTGTGTGTGTGTGTGTGTGTGTGTGTGTGTGTGTGCATGAGCTCTCAGCGACGGTCCAAGTGGGATGTGGGAACTCTCTCTCCCTCTCTCCCTCTCTCTCCCTCCTCCCTCTCTCTTTATCCCCCCCCTATCTCTATCTCCCACCCCCCCCTCTCTCTCTATTGAAAGAGATGGTCTTATTAGTCTTTATTCCCACATGTTCTGGCCAAACAGCAGCTCTAAGCATCCCTTTATAAAAAAAGGCTTTTATCCTCTGGCCCTCCCGCCTCTTTATGTGTCATTCTGAGCCGTGTCTTTAACTGCCGCTGCTCTGAGTGCTGCTATCAGTTTATCACATGAGGGATTCAAGTGTTGCTGCCGCTGTCGGCTCCAGTAAGAGACTCCTAATGCTCTGCTAACCTAATGCTCTGCTAACCTAACACTCTGCTAACCTAATGCTCTGCTAACCTAACGCTCTGCTAACCTAACGCTCTGCTAACCTAACGCTCTGCTAACCTAACACTCTGCTAACCTAACACTCTGCTAACCTAACGCTCTGCTAACCTAACGCTCTGCTAACCTAATGCTCTGCTAACCTAACCAGGGCTGTACGTTAACTTTTTTTGCACATAGCACTGGTGCTACAGAGGTTGATAGTTTTGTAGCACAGGCCAAAATCTTGTAGCACAAGTATAAAACATGTTATATTTGTAACAGTCACAAATGTGCCTATTGTATTTGTGTTATTTAGTTGCAGTGCCATGTTTGGCTGTCATTTAGTATATCGCCATGTGTTATTATTACTATAATAGTAATACTCTCATATGCTATTTTCAATTAATATCATAAACAACATAAGGAATATTAGCATAATTTTGAGTGGACTGAAGGAATGAGTCAGCGTTAATAGTTTTAATGCAAATAATTTATTGAAACATAGAAGTGGGGTCGGTTGGGACACACACACACAATGGGGACCCTGGGACCCTGATGTAAACAAGACAAACGTCTTTCTCTGGTCTGCATCCCCTTAACAATTGTGTGTATTGAGCCGTACTGTACTGTACCCATTCTGCAATCTGTTAAATAAAGTTTACATTCATTCATTCACACACACTGTTTCAACTCACCACCCCTGCATCATATTGTAGTCTAGTCTGTCTTCAAACTTCCACTCCTCTCGAAATTTTTTATATTTGAATATCAACATTATCTGTCCATCCTCAGTTTACTATAATATACTCCTGTCCTGAGTCCTGACTAGTGACTTCATCGTCTTTCCAAACGCACGCACGCACACACACACACACAGGGAAGGGGAGAGAGTGCCCCCCCATTTCCCTTTCCACACTGTGTCTGCTGGCTCTGCCTGTGATCAGGATTAGCTTGTTAGCTTGCTAACGTTGTAGTGATTGTAATGGTACATAAACGTTAATTTCGGGCGATGTGCGCATAAAGGAATGGCGACGGTGCAAAGCATGTAGATGCATTTGACCCGTTGCGAGAAAAAAAAAACACACGGACTTATTTCGGGACGTGTAGGCGCACTGCT
Source organism: Notolepis coatsorum (assembly GCF_963971535.1). Lineage (NCBI taxonomy): Eukaryota > Metazoa > Chordata > Actinopteri > Aulopiformes > Paralepididae > Notolepis > Notolepis coatsorum. The sequence goes on from NC_140175.1 coordinate 21,007,958, forward strand.
GTGTTACGCAGCAGCAGTGCGCACCAACACGCTGCTCTGCTTGCAAGCACGGATAGGGCGGATATGACTCGTCGAGTTGTCACAGAGTTTTTTCAAAATAAGAGTATCATATGCACCTGAATGTTGCTAGCTGTCGAGCCTAGTTATTATAGCTGGAGCTGCGCGTGGGCAGAAATGAGACCCGCTACAGGATTTTCAAAATAAGAGTATCTATATGAACCGAATCCCTATCGCACCAGTGCTAGTGAAGTAAATCCATTCATCGCACAGACCGCTGTTGCTGTAGCACGTGCGATATATATCTCGCACTGTACAGGCCTGCTAACGCTCTGCTAACCTAACGCTCTGCTAACCTAATGCTCTGCTAACCTAACGCTCTGCTAACCTAACACTCTGCTAACCTAACGCTCTGCTAACCTAATGCTCTGCTAACCTAACGCTCTGCTAACCTAATGCTCTGCTAACCTAACGCTCTGCTAACCTAACGCTCTGCTAACCTAACGCTCTGCTAACCTAATGCTCTGCTAACCTAACGCTCTGCTAACCTAACGCTCTGCTAACCTAATGCTCTGCTAACCTAGCGCTCTGCTAACCTAACGCTCTGCTAACCTAACGCTCTGCTAACCTAACACTCTGCTAACCTAACGCTCTGCTAACCTAACGCTCTGCTAACCTAACGCTCTGCTAACCTAACGCTCTGCTAACCTAACGCTCTGCTAACCTAACGCTCTGCTAACCTAACGCTCTGCTAACCTAAGAGACACCTGTCTCTATCTCTCAGATCCATCACACAGCCATCCTCCTCTCTCTCTCTCTCCTCTCTCTCTCTCTCTCTCTCTCTCTCCTCTCCTCTCTCTCTCTCTCTCTCTCTCTCTCCCTCTCTCATCTCTCTCAGTGGCAGATGGAGTCATTCTCTAAGCGTAATGCCTCGCTCTCCTCACACTAGCGTGCTCCCTCTCTCTCTCTCTCTGCAGACCTGGCGGGCCTCGTTGGAGCCAGAATGGCAGCAATTAGACACAAAATGTCAGCCGAGGTCCGAGTTCCCCTTTTGTGGGGCGGCGGGATGGACCCCATAATAAACCAGTGGCTGCCTTCAATGGCGTCCGGTCGGAAGAGACGTCATGTTGTTGTCGTAGCGAAGGAGTCATGTTGTTGTCGTAGCGACGGACACTTTGCGCCTCCTGGTCTGTCGTAAAGGAGGCCTCTTGTTTTCTCTTTCTGACAGACCTGAGGAATCTGTGTTCACTGGGCTGTGAAGGAGCTTCTTCCTCCCTGCAGTATTTCTGCCCAGGTCGCTACTTCTAGAGCCGGTGAAGGAGAAAATAGGCTATGGAGGGAGGGAGGGAGGGAGGGGAGGGAGGGAGGGAGGGAGGGAGGGAGGGAGGGAGGGAGGGAGGGAGACACACACACACAGAGAGAGAGGGAGAGCGACAGACAGACACAGACACAGAGAGAGACACACACAGAGAGAGACACACAGAGAGACACACAACACACACACACACACACACACACACACACACACACACACACACACACACAGAGAGAGAGAGAGACTTTAATATGCAGCCAAACAACACAAAGTGCTACAAACTGACCTTATTCAGGTGATGGACTGCGTGAGCCGGTGGTCTATTTTTTGCTAAGCGTGTCTTAAGCCACTATATCAGACTAGTAGAGCTCGACACCCCGGAAGAATTGGCTTTAGAAGTGCTGCCAGGTATATAACCTTCTGTTAACGCACTCTCTCTCTCTCGCTCTCTCTCACACACACACACACACACACACACACACACACACACACACACACACACACACACACACACACACACACACACACACACACACACGGTGTGTTAATTGGTGCGCTCATACTGTGTGTAGCAGTAGGGGATCACTTGAGAGGGACACAGATTGACCCAGTTAACTCAAATCCTCATTGACCTAATTTGAGCTTTCTTGGTGGAGCACCCCCCCCCCCCCCCCCACTCATCTCCTTAAAACACACACGCATACATATATATACACACACACACACACACACACACAATCACTCACTCACACACGAGCACACACACTCATCGCCCCTCGCACACGCACACACCTCCCCCTTGTGCACACACACACACACACTCCCCTGAAGCACACTCACTC
>NC_140175.1:21010311-21072811 GCF_963971535.1 Notolepis coatsorum
GTCTCTGTTCGGACGCTGTAATGAGGGGCAATGAGTGGTTGTTGTAATGGAGAGCTGGTCTGAGGCCAGTCGTTAACACTTTGAGTGCCAGCAGGGGGGCGCACGATTTAGCGTTTGAGTGCCAACGCTCTATTTAATGAGAGGGTGAGCACATTTGTGAACGCATAAACTATATCTTAAATTATGGCTATGTGTCTAATACGCCCGTCGCTTATCAATGACTTGCTTGCAGTCAACATTGTCGAAACGGATTGTTTTTTCATCGGTACATTTCCGTTTTATACCGTTTTGAATACGAGTATAGTTTTGGAAAAAAATAAATAAATAAAAAAAAGATTCCGCAGAATCACCCTTTACTGGAATACACACAACACGTTTGTCATTTTCCGGCTGATTTATGAATCGTTTTCAAATAAACGCTAGATTATCGATAGTATATGTGTACTTATGCACGCTAGAGAAGCGGGCTGAGAAAATCGATTATCTATTACCTGGTCAGCGCTAACGTCATACACGCACACACACACAGACATGTTGAGATATATGTGAAAAAAACATCTGATTACCCAAAACTGGTAAAATAGATTCCTTACCTCAGATCAGATGTTCCGCAAAAAGATTATTCCAATTCCTGATCGCCATTCCAAATATCGATCGCAATAGTCTCCGGTTACATGCCTGAGAAGTAAAATGTGGAATCCGGAGTTTTCTTTTCACATGCAATTTTCATTGAGTCCATTCCAATGGGTGCAATACCATCCGGGAGACGATAGGGGGCGGTATTTGCCCTTTTTGAGCTCAGAGACAGTCCAATGATAACGTGAGGCTGGATTGATGAAAAATGAATGGATATCGCTAATAAAAGAAATAACGATTAAATAACGAGATTTCTTGTCATTGGCACTCAACGCATGGCGGCAACAACGAGATTTCTCGTCGTTGGCACTCAATGTGTTAATGCTGACGCTGTAATGAGGGGGGAATGGAGTGGTTGTGACGAGAGCTGGTCTGAGGCCAGTCGTTAAGGCCGACGCTGTAATGAGGGGAATGGAGTGGTTGTGACGGAGAGCTGGTCTGAGGCCAGTCGTTAAGGCCGGCGCTGTGTGTCTTTATTGATTATGCCATCGCCTGGCCCCCCCACCCCAGGGCGGCTCCTGTGTCATGGGTGAGAGATTAGGTCCCCCATTGTGATGATCAGGAGTACACACACACACACACACACACACACACACACACACACACACACACACACACACACACACACACACAAAGAGCACACCTAGGCCGAGAAGCCTTCACTCTCGCTTGACTGGCCAGCTTTGGGGGGGCTAGATGAATGGGGGGGTAGTAGTGTGTACGGCTTGTGCGTGTAATGGACTGGAGGCTAGCCGGCTATTGTCCACCGAGAGGCCAGTGTTAAATGAGAGCCCTGGCCACAATGCGTGGAATGACCCCCTCCAGCCACTCGTTTCAACGCCGGGCAACGTTGCGGACGGCCTCTGGCATGAAGGGGTCCTTAAGGAGGAACTCTGTGGGGGAGCTGCTGCTGCTCTTTCACAGGCTGGGGTCCCGTTCTGCTGATTCCCAGCCACGCAGAGAGGAGAGAGCCCCCCCCCCCCCCCTCCTGGCTTTCCCATGAAGAGCGCACACTGCCGGCCCAACCAGCAGCGGAAAGTATAGTATAGATTCAAATTCCTTTTTATTGTCACATTCATCATTCTGTACCCCCCCTTTTTTTTACAGCAAAAAAATTGTGAAATTCACTTTGTTGTGGTTCCTCGACCGTAGCAGCAGCATCCAATATAAAATAAGAATAGCATAGAATAAAATTACATTAACCCTTTCACTACCACTACTACAGAAGATGAACCTTTCACTACCACATTACTACAGACTGTTGTGGTGGTGAAATGGTTAACCCCTTTTGTCGTGTGGCAGTGAAAGGGTTAACCGTTTGTTAGTGTGGCGACGAAAGGGTTAAATAAAAGTGCTGTACTTGAGTACAAATGAGGTGCTTGTACTTTACTTGTTGAGTATTTACATTTTAGGGAACTTGGTATTTTTACTCCACTACATTTCAAAGGAAATGTTGTCCATTTTTTACTCCCACATTCATCGGAACCCCCTCGGTTACTGGTTACTTTGAGGAAAACTGTGTTGCATAGAAAACATGGCAACGATTGATCAAATTTGAAGCCCGACAACTTCAAGAGGATGTAATCGGAGCAGCATAGCCGGACCACATACCACTTATAACCTTTTGGAGGTCAATGGTTTGAGGGGCGAACGCTCCCAAGCGCTGGAATACACAAACATCATGTAGAATCAGTGGTGTAAAGTATTTTTACTCGAGTACCGTGCTTAAGTACACTTTCAAGAGACTTGTACTTTACGTGAGTATTTTAGGGAACTTTATACTTTTGCTCCACTACATTTCAAAGGAAATATTGTACTTTTTTACTCCTACATTTATCTGAACCCATCAGTTACTAGTTACTTTGAAGAAAACGATTTAGCAAGAATGTATGAAGATTATATACTTTCACATGATCCGGCTGCCAACTTCAAGAGGACATAATCAGAGCAGCATACCTGGACCACATAATAATAATAATAATAATACATACATTTTGTATAGCGCTTTTCTGAATGCTCAAAGACACTTTACATGTCACTTTAACATAACCTTTAATCAGAGCAGCAGAACTGGACCACGTCCACTTTAACATGACCTTTAATCAGAGCAGCAGAACTGGACCACGTCCACTTTAACATAACCTTTAATCAGAGCAGCAGAACTGGACCACGTCCACTTTAACATGACCTTTAATCAGAGCAGCAGAACTGGACCACGTCCACTTTAACATAACCTTTAATCAGAGCAGCAGAACTGGACCACGTCCACTTTAACATGACCTTTAATCAGAGCAGCAGAACTGGACCACGTCCACTTTAACATAACCTTTAATCAGAGCAGCAGAACTGGACCACGTCCACTTTAACATGACCTTTAATCAGAGCAGCAGAACTGGACCACGTCTACTTTAACATGACCTTTAATCAGAGCAGCAGAACTGGACCACGTCCACTTTAACATAACCTTTAATCAGAGCAGCAGAACTGGACCACGTCCACTTTAACATGACCTTTAATCAGAGCAGCAGAACTGGACCACGTCCACTTTAACACAACCTTTAATCAGAGCAGCAGAACTGGACCACGTCCACTTTAACACAACCTTTAATCAGAGCAGCAGAACTGGACCACGTCTACTTTAACACAACCTTTAATCAGAGCAGCAGAACTGGACCACGTCCACTTTAACATAACCTTTAATCAGAGCAGCAGAACTGGACCACGTCCACTTTAACACAACCTTTAATCAGAGCAGCAGAACTGGACCACGTCCACTTTAACACAACCTTTAATCAGAGCAGCAGAACTGGACCACGTCTACTTTAACACAACCTTTAATCAGAGCAGCAGAACTGGACCACGTCCACGTTAACATAACCTTTAATCAGAGCAGCAGAACTGGACCACGTCCACTTTAACACAACCTTTAATCAGAGCAGCAGAACTGGACCATATACCACTTCATCACTTCATAACCTTTTGGATCGAGGATAGAACACTCCCACGCACTGGAATACACAAATGTCAAATGTAGAATGCATACTTTTACTTTAGATACTTTTAAGTACATTCAATATCAAACGCGTCTCCACTTTTACTTAAGTGGAATGTTGAACGGAGGACTTTTACCAGAGTACTATTTCCTCTGGGTATTTCTACTTTTACTTGCGTAAAGGACCCGTGTACTTCTTCCACCAATGTGCCCAACGTGCCACACGGCACACTCTTCCAGTGCCACACAGCGCCACACGGCACACTCCTCCTACACCGTGGATAAAGGGAAAACTTTATAGTTTAAACTTTAATATGGTCTCTGCCTGGCGTCACAGAAACAGCGTCCCGGCGTTTCCCGGTGAAGCGAGGAGGAGTCGACGACGCGCCGCCTTCTTCTCAATCCTGTCCGGCGGATAACGACTTGAACTCGCTGCGGGCCTAATTGGTAGTGAAAGGGTTAAGCTCGGCTGCTAACGTGTAAGTGTATTACAGCCCGGTGGTGGTGGTGGTGGTGGTGCTGAAGGGGTTAAGTCTGGTTGCTGTGCAGCGAGCAGGCCTGTATTATGCAAGCTGTGAAGCAGAGAGAGGGGGAGAGGGAGAGAGAGAGAGAGAGAGAGAGAGAGGGAGGGAGGGAGAGAGAGAAAGAAAGAGGAAGTGCATTACAGAATGCTGAGCTCAGGGCTTTGGCAGGCTGCCAAGCACACACACACACACACACGTGTACACACACACACACACACACACACACACACACGCACACATGTACACACACACACACACGTGTACACACACACACACACGTGTACACACACACACACACACACACACACAGCTGAGGGCTTCCAAGCTTCCCAACAGCCCAGTGGTCTCCTCTGTTTAGGAATTCTCTCTCTCTCTCCCTCTCACTCCCCCCTTTCCTGCCTGCTCTCTCTCTTACCCCCCCCCCCTCCCTCTCTCTCTCTCTCTCTCTCTCTCTCTCCTCCCTCTCTCTCTCTCCCTCTGACGTCAGTAGTTCAGCTGTGGGCCAGGCATGACTGGGGCAGGGCTCTGCAAGGGAGTGCCTTCTGTATTGTGTGTGTGTGTGTGTGTGTGTGTGTGTGTGTGTGTGTGTGTGTGTGTGTGTGTGTGTGTGTGTGTGTGTGTCGGAGAGAAAGAGAGATAGCGAGTGAGGGAGGATGTGGGCTTGTGTCTGTGTGTGAAACGTGACCCTCTGTTGTGTCGGCTATCCATTAAACAGGCAAGAGAGTAAAGAGAAGTGGTGTCTCTTTCTCTTTCCCTCTCTCCCCACCCCCAGCGCCCTCCTCCCCAGCATTAGTCATGTTTTTTCCAGTAAGTCCGTTAATAAATGGTGGTGTAGTCACAGTGGTGGTGTGTGTGTGTAGTCGTGTGTGTATATAGTGGTGTGTGTCAGCTCCCCATGCGATTCATCCAGTAAGTCTGAGTCAAGGACAAAATGAACCTCGGTTAATGTGCTCGTATTCATATAGCATAGTTGTTGCATGTCCTCACTACGTACGTTGTGTCGTGTGTGTGTGTGTGTGTGTGTGTGTGTGTGTTCTTGCACTATCTGACTTGGCACATTTTGAGCTGCCAGGGGCTTTTAGCCAGGCTCAGTTCTTCTTGCGTTTGCTAAACCTCTCATTCCTTCCACATGGCCACGGCTGAACCCGGACGTGTGTCACGCAGCCTGTCAAACCGTGACTGAGCGCTGCTCGGTCTCCCGCTGACGCACAGCGGCTGACTCCCCCCCCCCCCCCCCCCATGCCCCAGTTCCACCACGCCGGCGTGGTGGGAGTCGAGGGGCCCCCGACTTTCCCCAATACATTTCCAGTTCCGCGTTCGCGTTCTGCGATCTGATTGGCCACGGACGTTTCTGGTGCGATCTGATTGGCCACTGACGTTTCTGGTCATGTGACATGTGCGCCCAATCGCGTGACGCGCCCATTTCCGCCTCGAACAGCAGCAAACTACCTAACGCCTAGTTTATCACTGGTTAAGCTTAGGCGACTCTTTCGAAGTTGGTTAAGGTTAGAGTTTGGAATCAGGGCAGGTGTTCTATCGCCCTGCTCTAAGACAAACTCTAACCTTAACCAACTTCGAACGAGTGCCTAAGCTTAACCGGTGGCAGAACTTGCCGTCACACGATTGGCGCGACCAGAAACGTCAGTGGCCAATCAGAGCGCAGAACGCGAACGCGGAACTGGACATCCGTTGGTAAAAGTATTCAGGCGCCCCGGACGGTTGCGAGAAGGAGGGAAGCTTTCCGACTCCGGCTTGAGGGCGTCTCTCTTTTCACGATTTAGATTTTTCGACTCTCGGTTTGATTCTAGATCTCGCTGTTTTATTACTTTACTTTTCCCGTTCCGACTGCGGTAGACACTTTGATAACAGTGGGTCTCAAAGAAACGATCGCACTTGAATCAAATGTAAACCTTTTACTCGATGTGAACCTTGGGTGATCTTTTTTTTCCCTAGTTTAGTCCACTCGATATGAAACCTACAGGGCAGGACAGTGGCTCAGTCAGGAGGTCGAGCGGTCGTCTGGTAATCGGAAGGTTCCCGGTTCGATCTCCGGCTCCTCCTCCTCTCGGCAGCGTGTCGAAGTGTCCTTGAGCAAGACACTTAACCCCTAACTAACTGCTTCCGATGAGCAGGTCGGCACCTTGCATGGTTGCCTCCGCCGTCTGTGTGTGAATGTAGTGTGAGTGAACGGGTGAATGTGTGAGGCATAAGTTGTGAAGCGCTTTGGATAAAAGAACTATAATGTGAATCCATTTTCCATTTACCATGCAACCGCATGTTACTGCCTTGTCTTCTGCAATAACGAAGAAAGACCAAACAAAAGGCAAATCGATTTTGAATCGGTAAAGATAGAATTGCAATTCTCACGTGAAAATCTATTTTTTTTTGCACAGCCCCTAATCCTTTTACATCTGGATGGAGGAATCTCAGCCAAAGAAAGAGTTATAGCTTTCTCTCTTTTACAAGTGTAAACGGGACGGGTCGGGCTGCCACTAATCCAGCCTCTGGCCCGTTTGGACCCGTGGGGGCGGCGCGGCGGCTCAAAGCCGGATTCCCGAGTCCCAAATATCTCCAGCTCTTTGAAGCCAGATGTTGAAAAAAAAAAAAAAAACGTACCGTTGTAAAAAAAACGGCACTGCTGATGAAAGCTCCCGGGTGATTTATTTGACACTGTGCGGACATTTGAGACATTAAGATGTCCAAGATGTCCAAAAGCCAAAACCCATGCTTTGACCTCGACTCGAGGAGGATCTTTTTTTTGACAAGGCATCTTTCTTCAGCACCAAGTTTAGGCTTTAACACCGTTCTGCTATCTATCTATCGCCGTCTGTCATCGAGGCTAAATTAGCCTTGCAGTTGGCCGGGCTGTGGGCTTCACCGCCAGCGACACGGGGCTATAAGTACATCACTCAGAAGAAGCTTTGAAGCACGGCAAATAATATACTTAATTTAAAAAGGCTTATTTTTTTTTGGTTCTACAATGCATTTTTCCCCTTGCATACTGTAGTTGATTGCATGGTACTATAGGCATAAGATATTCCTTTATTGAGCCCCTGAAATTCATAGCTTCATAGCAGCATGGGGGAGGGGATGTACACAGGTATGGGCAGGGTAATAGTAGAAGGACATAAATACAGGCAATACAAATTATAGTACAGTAGAAAGTAAAAATAGGTAGTGTAAACACAATATAGTTAACTCTGAATATATACGCATATGAGCAAGTAGGCAGTGTGATCAAAGGTGCAGGTGAGGGTCTGTATGCCCTATCAGTTATATTATATGTTACAATAATTATGGTTACAATAAACACTAGAATCTAAATATATACTATGAGTAATTAAAGTATACAGTATACACAAGGTACCCTGACCATATGGTATAGTGCAGTTTAGATATGTTATAGAGGTGGGAATCTCACAATTTGATTCAACCCTTTCACTACCACACTACAGAAGGTTAACCTTTCACTACCACACTACAGAAGGTTAACCTTTCACTACCACACTACAGAAGGTTAACCTTTCACTACCACACTACAGAAGGTTAACCTTTCACTACCACACTACAGAAGGTTAACCTTTCACTACCACACTACAGACGGTTAACCTTTCACTACCACACTACAGAAGGTTAACCTTTCACTACCACACTACAGACGGTTAACCTTTCACTACCACACTACAGACGGTTAACCTTTCACTACCACACTACAGAAGGTTAACCTTTCACTACCACACTACAGACGGTTAACCTTTCACTACCACACTACAGACGGTTAACCGTCTGTAGTGTGGTAGTGAAAGGGTTAACCTTATGTAGTGTGGTTGTGAAAGGGTTAACACTTTGTAGTGTGTGTGGCAGTGACTTCTGTATTGTCGCAGTGAAAGGGTTAACCCTTTGGTAGTGTGGCAGTGAAAGGGTTAATAATATGGATTCTGGGTTCATAACGCTGCATCTAGGCAATTCGCTAGATAGATTCTAGATTGATATTGACTTTCATGAATACGAACGAAGCTTGTTGCGTTGAGTCTTCCTGCTTGGCTAACCGTGACAATGTGTAGGATTTAATGAGCTAATGATTTATAGTTCTACGGTTGCTGTGGAATTCCCCATGATTAATAAACTCACAACAACACCCGGTATTACCGGCGACACTGGATGTTTTACAAAACGACGCTCGGTGTCTTTTAACGTTTCGTGCGTCTACATTGATCCCCTGTGTCCGTCCGTCTGCGTCTGTTTTCAATACATTTTCAATCGGTAGATGGACGGACACAGAGTTGACGTAAAGGTTTTAATTAGAAAATAAACCGACGGACAGTAATGCCTCCCGTCAATTTTCAAATCCGTTCATCGATGGATCAATGTAGCTGCAGCCTTTAGTGTATCGTGTTGCTGGTCTGGACCGGTCCTCTGAGCTCCTCTCCAGTCGAGCTGCTGGTCTGGACTGGTCCTCTGAGCTCCTCTCCAGTCGAGCTGCTGGTCTGGACTGGTCCTCTGAACTCCCCTCCAGTCAGGCTGCTGGTCTGGACTGGTCCTCTGAGCTCCTCTCCAGTCGAGCTGCTGGTCTGGACTGGTCCTCTGAACTCCCCTCCAGTCAGGCTGCTGGTCTGGACTGGTCCTCTGAGCTCCTCTCCAGTCGAGCTGCTGGTCTGGACTGGTCCTCTGAGCTCCTCTCCAGTCAGGCTGCTGGTCTGGACTGGTCCTCTGAGCTCCTCTCCAGTCAGGCTGCTGGTCTGGACCAGTCCTCTGAGCTCCAGTGCTGCTCTGGGGTTTAAATAAAAAAAAAAATTGCCAAATCCTCCGCTATCGTCGTGTGCTGCTTTGCCTCTCTCTCCGTCTTTCTCTCCTTCATGTGAAGTTAAATCGACTCTAAAAGTGAAAGTGAAAGCTACTCTGTGCTGTGACTTTGCTGCACAGTCCTAAAAATAGCCCTGCTGTCCACGCTGACACCTTCAGTTTATAATGTTGTCTGAGTATTGTTTTCTATTTATAACACGCTTAGTATTTTACAAATTTAGAGTTTTGCCTACTACTATCTTAGTGTGAAGCAGAATCCCGTTCTATCTCAGTGCATGCTGCTTTGGGTCAGGTTTGGGCAGGTCTTTGGGTCAAGTTTGGGAAGGTCTTTGGGTCAGGTTTGGGCAGGTCTTTGGCTCAGGTTTGGGCAGGTCCTTTGGGTCAGGTTTGGGCAGGTCTGTGGGTCATGTTTGGGCAGGTCTTTTAGGTCCGGTTTGGGCAGGTCTGTGGGTCATGTTTGGGCAGGTCTTTGGGTCCGGTTTGGGCAGGTCTTTGGGTCAGGTTTGGGCAGGTCTTTGGGTCAGGTTTGGGAAGGTCTTTGGGTCAGGTTTGGGAAGGTCTTTGGGTCAGGTTTGGGCAGGTCTTTGGGTCAGGTTTGGGAAGGTCTTTGGGTCAGGTTTGGGCAGGTCTTTGGGTCAGGTTTGGGCAGGTCTTTTGGGTCAGGTTTGGGCAGGTCTTTGGGTCAGGTTTGGGCAGGTCTTTGGGTCAGGTTTGGGCAGGTCTTTGGGTCAGGTTTGGGCAGGTCTTTGGGTCAGGTTTGGGCAGGTCTTTGGGTCAGGTTTGGGCAGGTCTTTGGGTCAGGTTTGGGCAGGTCTTTTGGGTCAGGTTTGGGCAGGTCTTTTGGGTCCGGTTTGGGCAGGTCTTTGGGTCAGGTACTCAGGTTTGGGCAGGTCTTTGGGTCAGGTTTGGGCAGGTCTTTGGGTCCGGTTTGGGCAGGTCTTTGGGTCCGGTTTGGGCAGGTCTTTGGGTCCGGTTTGGGCAGGTCTTTGGGTCCGGTTTGGGCAGGTCTTTGGGTCAGGTTTGGGCAGGTCTTTGGGTCCGGTTTGGGCAGGTCTTTGGGTCAGGTTTGGGCAGGTCTTTGGTTAACATGTCCGTTGAGCTGTATCATAGACTGTTGGCTGGAACCGCCAGGTTAAAAGAAATTGGTTAATCTGGCGAGTGTTTACCTCTACATATGTTACTACTATAGTTAATTAATACAGAGTTATAGTTTAGCTTACTTCCTTCTCTTATTATCGCTACGTTCACACTGCAGTCCTTAGTGCTCAATTCTGTTTTATTGCTCAGATCAGATTTATTTTGTTTGGCTGTTCACATAATGTGACCAAGATCAGATTCCAGTGTGAACTGGTCACTGCCCCTGAACTGACCCGCATGCGCAAATGAACAATAAAGAAGATGGATGTGAAACTAAATGTGACAAATGTCAATCTAGACGAGTGACGTAAAAGTCACATGAAAGTCACATGCCTCGTTCAGACTGAGGTCACATTGCAAAAGATCAGACCTGTATCTGATTTAGGAACCACGACATACTATGAAAGTGGCCCAAATCAGAATTGAAAAAGATCAGATTCCATGTGATTTGTGCCGTCGTTCACACAGCCGTTGAACAGGTCTGAGTATGACGAGCAAAAAAATTTAATCTGATTTGGGCCACTTTCGCCTTTGCAGTCTGAACCTAAAGCCTAAACAGGCCCATTGATGTGCTGTGTAGCCATCCTGTCTACTCATAGCACTGGACACAGTGGTGTGATTCAGCCGTGTTTTTTGGACTTGCACACAAGGGTCAGACGTGAGCTCACACACAGAGAACGCATGTGTTCATTCACCCGTTCGAGGGGGGAAGCCTTTAGGCCAGTTGTACTGACCAGGCCTGGCTCTGACGCCATTGTATTGTCACTGCTGCACACATACCAGTAACCAAATCAAACGCAGGCTGTTTTTCTCTCTCTCTCTCTCTCTCTCTCTCTCTCTCTCTCTCTCTCTCTCTCTCTCTCTATCTCTCTCTCTCTCTCTCTCTCTCTCTCTCTCTGTCTCTGTCTCTGTCTCTGTCTCACTCTCTCTCTCACTCTATGTCTCTCTCTGTCTCTGCCTGTCTCTCTCTCTCTCTCTCTCTCTCTCTCTCTCTCTCTCTCTCTCTCTCTCTCTCTCTCTCTCTCTCTCTCTCTCTCTCTCTCTCTTTGTCTCTGTCTCACTCTCTCTCTCTCTCTCTCTCTCTCTCTCTCTCTCTCTCTCTCTCTCTCTCTCTCTCTCTCTCTCTCTCTCTCTCTCTCTCTCATCTGGAATGTCCCAATGTGATTAGACAAGTATGTGGGTCATGAAGAATTGGATTAGCATAAAGCACACAACTAATACCTCTAACATTATTACCATCGGTCGAGGCAGCCTCGGGCGAGCGACGATCCCCTCTCTGGGCTGTCACTGTGACGTGAGGAGGCTGTTTGTGAGTGAGATGGCTATGTTGAGCATGGTTACATGTGGTTAAATATAGTTAAATATTAAGGTTTAAATATAGTTCAAACGGCAACTCCTCCTCTGCTCTTCCTCCTCCTCCTCATTTTCTCCTCCTGCTTTTTCTCCTCCTCTCTCACCACTATCTACCCCTTCTCCCCTCATCCTACCTCTCCTACCTCCTCCTGCTCTTCCTCCTCTCCTCCTTAGCCTTCTACCTCTCCTGCTTTTTTCTTCCTCTCCTCTTCCTTCTCCTCCTACCTCTCCTGCTCTTCCTCCTCTTCCTGCTCTTCCTCCTCTCCTCCTCCCTTTCCTCTCAGTGAAGGTTGGATTTATTTATTCTGCCGTCAGAAAACCCATTCTGGAAATAGGCCTTTCTTTTTGGAGCTAACCAGGTTAGCTAACTGTGTCCTTGCTGTGTCCATTAGTCTCTGGCGTGTTCTCGTTGTTAACAGTGAGGCTCCCACTGCTGCTTTATGTTTGGCTATCCTAGGGTTAGGTTTAGGTTTTGGCTATCCGGGTTAGGTTTAGGTTTTGGCTATCCTAGGGTTATGGTTAGAGTTTGGCTATGGTCTAGGCCCGGGTTAGGTTTAGGGTTTAGCTATGGTCTAGGGTTAGGTTTAGGGTTTAGCTATGGTCTAGGCCGGGTTAGGTTTAGGGTTTAGCTATGGTCTAGGCCGGGTTAGGTTTAGGGTTTAGCTATGGTCTAGGCCGGGTTAGGTTTAGGGTTTAGCTATGGTCTAGGCCGGGTTAGGTTTAGGGTTTGGCTATGGTCTATGCCTAGGGTTATGGTTGGGTTTAGGGTTTGGCTATCCTAGGGTTAGGTTTAGGGTTTGGCTATGGCCTAGGGTTAGGTTTAGGGTAGGGCTGAACGATTAATCAATTTTAAATCAGGCTGCTAAAAAAATATATATATATATATAATCGCAAATGTAATCGCAATCGCAATATCTAAAATCGCAATTAGATTATTTCCCAAAATCGTGCAGCCCTAGTTTAGGGTTTGGCTATGGCCTAGGGTTAGGTTGATGGTTTGGCTATCCTAGGGTTAGGGCTGGGGTTTGGTTATCCTAGGGTTAGGTTTAGGGTTTGGCTATCCTAGGGTTAGGTTTAGGGTTTGGCTAACTGTCCTAGCTAGGATTAGGCTAAACTTTGTCATTTTGAACCCTTGCCAAGGGTTTTGCACCTTTTAGCGCCGAAAGGCAACATTTGGTCTCGAGTCAAAACGGCTTTCTCTCTGAAAGTGTCACTGAGTCACCTGCTGGCATGCAGTGCGTTTCATGTGTTTGGGTGGTAAATAGTTGTAAATGGCAAGTGGTTATATAACGGATCTGTGCACAGTATGTTTATACACGTGTAGTCTAAATACTGTAGGCCCTATATTTGGATGCATGTCTACAAATGTATGTCACTATTTAGGGGTAAATTAAATTTGACCTGTTCAGTTGTACCTTTTCTACAGTTCCTCGTCTGCTTCTGTTGCAGTTGTGTAAATGGTAAACGGTACATTTTATATAGCAGCTTTTATCCAAAGCGCTTTACAATTCTGTTCCTCACATTTTACCCATTCACTCACACATTCACACACCGACGGCGGAGGCGACCGTGCAAGGTGCCGACCTGCTCATCGGGAGCAGTTAGGGGTTAAGTGTCTTGCTCAAGGACTCTTCGACACGCTGCCCGGGAGGAGGGGGAATCGAACGGGGAACCTTCCGATTACTAGACGACCGCACTACCCCCTGAGCCACTGTCGCCCCACAATAGACGGTATGATACGAGGCTCGTTTGCATGTCTAACAGTGACACGTCTGACTCCTCTCTCGGGGGTGTTGGCTGTTGGCACAACCTGCACGTAAGCTACCTGTCTGTCTGTGTTTACACAGATACGAGATCAGTCTCCCCCAGCCCGGCTTCTCTAGACCCTGTAGAGGTGGAGGTTTAAAGCTGATCTGGGATCAGTGACTCAGCTTGGCTGTGACGCTGCTGGCTGGCATTAGGATCTATTTAATCGCTGTGCATTAGTTACCGTTTGCTGCCTGACCAGGGGCTGGAGGAGGGCAGGAGATACAACTGACCTGAGTTTATAAGTACCTGCTGTATTCCTGTATTCTTTACATTACATTAGATTCAAATGTATTGTCATCATACAGCACAAGTACAGTACAACAAAAAATAGGGTTGACATCAAGTTTGAGCAGCAAATGTAGCAGTAGAGTGCAATAGTAATATACAATGTACAGGTGATTAAACTGGGTATAAAATATATAAATTAGTGCTACAGAGTAATAGTGCTAATCAGATGTATGTACAGAGTAGTATTACTATGTACAGTGATACAGGTATAAAGACACTGGTAGTAAGTCATACTGACCAGCAGCGTAACTAGTAAGAGTAGGTAAGGGATATGTGCAGTATATAGTATCTATCTCTACAGATATGTAAAAAGCATTATATGCAGGTATGTACAGACTGATGTGGATATATATATATATATATATATATATATATATATATATATATATATATATATATATATATATATATGTAATGTATACACACAGGAATAAATATATATATACAGCATTATTGTACATGCTATCATACAGAGTTATATGGGTTACATGCAGGTGTATAAGTAGGTATATAGAAGGGTTACTTGCAGGGGTATAATTAGGCACCAAGAATAAAAGACAAAAGAGGCGTCTCCTCTGGCCATCTCACCTCTGAGGAAACCAGAACATCATCTTGACCATCATCATCTGTCAAGTGAAGCGTGTTTATAGCCCTGTAGCACAGACTGCTGCACAGCAACACCTTCTGAAAATAATAATCTGCATCTCATGTGGATTGCTCCGCTGGCAGTGCCTTAACTCGTTGACCGCCACGCCCCTATTGCCCAAATTAGGGCTATAGCACGCCAGCGATTTAATCAGTGGGAGGACGGGGACATTTGCGAGTGCTTAAAATATATCTTAAATTATGGCTATGGGTCTAATACACCCGTCGCTTATCAATGACTTGCTTGCAGTCAACATGTACGAAACGGATTGTTTTTTCATCGGTACATTTCCGTTTGATACCGTTTTGAATACGAGTATAGTTTTGGAGATTTCTAGTAATTCCAGAGAAAGACGCGATAATAGCCCTTTAGTGGAATACACAAAACACGTTGGCATTTTTCGGCTGATTTATGAATCGTTTTCAAATAAACGCTAGATTATCGATAGTATGTGTGTCCTTATGCACGATACAAAAGCGGACTGAAAAATCGCTTATCCGCGCCTTGCTCAGCGCCAACGGCACGCACACACACACAGACACGTTGTGATCGCTATGAAAAAAACATCTGATTAACCCAAGACTGGTAACATAGAGTCCTTATCTCACATCAGATGTTCTGCAAAAAGATTAATCCAATTCCTGATCGCCATTCCAAATATCGATCGCGTCCATTGATCCAACGTTATAGTCCAAAACACATAATCCACGCTGCTCCCAGTCAACGTGGTACTGCATGCCCGAGAAGCAAAACCCGGACCGGACTTTTTTTCTTGATGCACATCCCCAGCCAATCCAATCCAATGATGTGCAATACCATCCGGGAGACGATAGGCGGCGGTGTGTGAATGAATGGGTGAATTTTAGGCATAACTTGGAAAGTGTTTTGGATAAAAGCTGTTATATAAATGCAGTCCATTTATCATTCTAGGACTGGGTCAAAAAAAACAGTTAAATTTTTTTTGTATCAAATATTTTTATTTATTTGTATACAAAAAAACAAGACAAACACAGTACAGTAACAATAACAAGCCCTCACAATACCACAATAATAATAACAACAATGACATTAGCAATAATAAAAATAATAAACACAGAACATAACATAAAAAATAAACGTATAATATACTATTACAAACACCACAAAAGACAATTCCTCCCCCACTCCCACCCCCGTGAGATTTCTAAAGATTTCCCATTTCGAATCTATCTTAATCTGATTCATAAAATCCCAGATTGATCTTTAAAAAAAATAATGAATAAAAATAATGTTATGGTTTGTAACCGACCCCAATCGCACAACACAAGACAGGTATGATGGTTTGCCAAGAAACAGATATTTATTGAACAACAGGGAAAAACAGGGAAAAGGGCACTGTCCCTTTAAGGGAGAATCACAAATACAGGAATATAATATGAGGGGAAGGAAAGGTGCCTTTAAGAGGCGGGCAGGAAAAGGGGAACACTATGGGAAAGTAAGGGAACGCCTAAGGGAAGGTTAAGGGAACACCTTGGGAACAGAGGAACTAGAGACTAGGTAAACCAGGAACAAGGAGAACAAGGGAGAGAGGACTAGGGACTAGGAGAGCTAGGGAACAGGAGAAACGGGGACTAGGGGAACTAGGGACAAGGAACTAGGTGGAACTAGAAGGGGAGAACTTGGGACCAGGAACTAGGTGGAACTAGAAAGGGGAGAACTAGGGAACAGGAACTAGATGGAACTAGAAAGGGGACTGAGGCCCGCGGAGGCGGGCTGGGAAACAGGGAGGAACTGGGAGGACTGGTGGAAATCATCTGGGCCGCTCTGCAGGACAGAGGAGATAGTTAATGCACAAAAGGGAAAAAACAGAGCAGGTGCAGAACAGTCCAAATAACAAAGTGAACAAAGTAATAATATCTTCGTGTGACAAACACACAGGGGGAGATGTAAAGTCCAAAAATACTATTCTAAGTGAGAACCAAAAACAGAGGCATTACGCTGGGAGATGAAATGTCCAAACTAACTAACAGAGGCAATACGCTGGGAGATGAAATGTCCAAACTAACTAACAGAGGCAATACGCTGGGAGATGAAATGTCCAAACTAACTAACAGAGGCAATACGCTGGGAGAGTGACATCACAATCAAAACTCACCCAGGCGTATGCGTAAAGGTACAGGAACAGCAGCGGGAACGGGGGCAAGGGCACTACGCTGAGTGAGTGACATCACAATCAAAACTCACCCAGGCGTATGCGTAAAGGTACAGGGACAGCAACGGGAACGGGGGCAAGGGCACTACGCTGAGTGAGTGACATCACAATCAAAACTCACCCAGGCGTATGCGTAAAGGTACGGGGACAGCAGCGGGAACGGGGGCAAGGGCACTACGCTGAGTGAGTGACATCACAATCAAACTCACCCAGGCGTATGCGTAAAGGTACGGGGACAGCAGCGGGAACGGGGGCATCGCCACCGGGGCGGCTGGCTGTCCGAGCCGAGGGAGAGAGTGCTGGAACAGTGGCGGTGACGAGGGCATCGTCCACCGGGTAGCCGCTGTCGGAGCCGAGGAACAGAGTGCGCGCCACACCTTGGTGTGCGCGTCGGAACAGGGAGCTGGAACAGTGGCGGTGGCGAGGATGTCGTCCACCGGGTAGCCACTGTCGGAGCGAGGAACAGAGTGCGCGCCACACCTTGGTGTGCGCGTCGGAACAGTGGCGGTGGCGAGAGCGTCGTCCACCGGGTAGCCGCTGTCGGAGCCGAGGAACAGAGTGCGCGCCACACCTTGGTGTGCGCGTCGGAACAGGGAGCTGGAACAGTGGCGGTGGCGAGGATGTCGTCCACCGGGTAGCCACTGTCGGAGCGAGGAACAGAGTGCGCGCCACACCTTGGTGTGCGCGTCGGAACAGTGGCGGTGGCGAGAGCGTCGTCCACCGGGTAGCCGCTGTCGGAGCCGAGGAACAGAGTGCGCGCCACACCTTGGTGTGCGCGTCGGGACAGTGGCGGTGGCGAGAGCGTCGTCCACCGGGTAGCCGCTGTCGGAACCGAGAGACGCCTCGGGGTGCGTCTGCGAGGAGGAGTGTGCCAAGCTCGAAGGTCTGGAAGATGCGCGTCAGTGCGCTGGAACGGAGGAGCGTGCCAAGCTCGAGGGTCCGGGAGATGCGCGTCAGTGCGCTGGAACGGAGGAGCGTGCCAAGCTCGAGGGTCCGGGAGATGCGCGTCAGTGCGCTGGAACGGAGGAGCGTGCCAAGCTCGAGGGTCCGGGAGATGCGCGTCAGTGCGCTGGTCTGGAGAGCGTGCCAAGCTCGAGCGTCCTTGGAAGATGCGCGTTGCGCGCTGAGGACTGGAGAGCGTCTGCGCTGGTCTGGATGTGCGTCAGGACGAACAGCTGCGCGGGGGTCTGCAGTGGAACGCTGGGGTGCCTCCCGTGGAAGTACAGGGAGCGCAGACCAGTCTCCCCCACAGGCAACGGCGACAGCTGGCGAAGGCTGGAGCAAACATCTTGACGCCGGAGAATGGAACAGCATAGGCAGACAGAGGATCTCCCGAAAGAGTCTAGATGTTTAGAGAATATGACTCGGCAAGTATACAACACGACCCCACGCCAAAACGAGGGGAAGCGCCCTGGTATTTAAAGCCCACAGGGGGACTAATTAGCCTGCCACCACAGGTGCGAGAGATAATAGAATATCAAACAGGTGTGGCCACTAAGGGTAAGGAACGAGAGGGTGGGGGCTAGAGAGAGTGAGTAGGGAATTCCTAACAGTAGGCTTAAAGAAGACAGAGAATAGGGAATTCCTAACAGTAGGCTTAAAGAAGACAGAGAAAAGGTAGTGAGCAGCGGGCAAAACCTCACAGTATCCCCCCCTCCAACGGGAGCCACCCGGCGACCCAAAAACAAATACAGACAGAGTGGCAGGGGGCAAAACAAGACAAAAACAAAGGCACTGGCCAAGCCAGTAGGGGAAGCCACCACAAGAGTGGGGCTAGCAAACGAAACAGGGTCGCCGAGGGGTAACTAGGGTAGCAGAGGGGCAACTGGGGGAACTGGTCTAGAGGAACTGGGTCTAGAGAACTAGACTAGCGAACTGGGCAAGAGAACTGGTCTAGAGAACTGGTTTAGAGAACTGGTCTAGAGAACTGGTCTAGAGGAACTGGTCTAGCGGAACTGGGTCTAGAGAACTGGTCTAGAGCACTGGTCTAGAGAACTGAGGGGCAAGCAGGGTAGCTAAGGGGTAACCATGGAAGCACCGGGAAAGGGCTAGCAGAGGAAAGGGTAGCTGCCAGGGCACTGATAGCTACAGGGCCTATGCTAGCTGTACTGCTACATCAACATAGAGGCTGCGCTAGCTGCCGAGCTAGGCTAGCAGAGGGAAAGGGTAGCTGCCAAGGCACTGATAGCTACAGGGCCTATGCTAGCTGTACTGCTACATCTACATAGAGGCTGCGCTAGCTGCCGGAGCTAGGCTGGCAGACAGGGCTGGACCAGCATGAGAGAACAAGCTAGCTGGAAGGACAGTCCTAGCTGTGGGAATACCTACACAAAAAAGTGGAGGCCATGCAGAGGGACCGGGTTAGCTGCTCGGGCCTGGCTAGCTACAGGGCCTATGCCAGCTGCAAGGCTGCATTAACATAGAGGCTGTGCTAACAGCCGGGGCCAAGCTAGCAGACCGGGGCCATGCAGAGGGAAACTGGGTTAGCTGCCAGGGCATGGCTAGCTACAGGGCCCATGCCAGCAGCAAGGGCTGCATAAACATAGAGGCTGTGCTAGCAGCCGGGGCAAGACTAGCAGACAGGGGCTCTGCTGAGGGACTGGGTTAGCCGCCAGGGCATGGCTAGCTACTGGGGGGTCAAACAGGGCAAAACGGGAAGCAAACAGGGGAGCTAACCGGGGAGACTAACAAGCTAAACAGGGAAGCTAAACTGGGCTAAACAGGGGAGTAACAGGCTAACAAGGGAGCTAAACAGGACTAACAAGGAAGCTAGAGGGGACAAGAAAAAAAAGGCAAACTCAACATACACAGTCTGTGCTGGCTGGGGTCGTAGACTTGGTGGGGTCGTACTGTTATGGTTTGTAACCGACCCCAATCGCACAACACAAGACAGGTATGATGGTTTGCCAAGAAACAGATATTTATTGAACAACAGGGAAAAACAGGGAAAAGGGCACTGTCCCTTTAAGGGAGAATCACAAATACAGGAATATAATATGAGGGGAAGGAAAGGTGCCTTTAAGAGGCGGGCAGGAAAAGGGGAACACTATGGGAAAGTAAGGGAACGCCTAAGGGAAGGTTAAGGGAACGCCTTGGGAACAGAGGAACTAGAGACTAGGTAAACCAGGAACAAGGAGAACAAGGGAGAGAGGACTAGGGACTAGGAGAGCTAGGGAACAGGAGAAACGGGGACTAGGGGAACTAGGGACAAGGAACTAGGTGGAACTAGAAGGGGAGAACTTGGGACCAGGAACTAGGTGGAACTAGAAAGGGGAGAACTAGGGAACAGGAACTAGATGGAACTAGAAAGGGGACTGAGGCCCGCGGAGGCGGGCTGGGAAACAGGGAGGAACTGGGAGGACTGGTGGAAATCATCTGGGCCGCTCTGCAGGACAGAGGAGATAGTTAATGCACAAAAGGGAAAAAACAGAGCAGGTGCAGAACAGTCCAAATAACAAAGTGAACAAAGTAATAATATCTTCGTGTGACAAACACACAGGGGGAGATGTAAAGTCCAAAAATACTATTCTAAGTGAGAACCAAAAACAGAGGCATTACGCTGGGAGATGAAATGTCCAAACTAACTAACAGAGGCAATACGCTGGGAGATGAAATGTCCAAACTAACTAACAGAGGCAATACGCTGGGAGATGAAATGTCCAAACTAACTAACAGAGGCAATACGCTGGGAGAGTGACATCACAATCAAAACTCACCCAGGCGTATGCGTAAAGGTACAGGGACAGCAACGGGAACGGGGGCAAGGGCACTACGCTGAGTGAGTGACATCACAATCAAAACTCACCCAGGCGTATGCGTAAAGGTACGGGGACAGCAGCGGGAACGGGGGCAAGGGCACTACGCTGAGTGAGTGACATCACAATCAAACTCACCCAGGCGTATGCGTAAAGGTACGGGGACAGCAGCGGGAACGGGGGCATCGCCACCGGGGCGGCTGGCTGTCCGAGCCGAGGGAGAGAGTGCTGGAACAGTGGCGGTGACGAGGGCATCGTCCACCGGGTAGCCGCTGTCGGAGCCGAGGAACAGAGTGCGCGCCACACCTTGGTGTGCGCGTCGGAACAGGGAGCTGGAACAGTGGCGGTGGCGAGGATGTCGTCCACCGGGTAGCCACTGTCGGAGCGAGGAACAGAGTGCGCGCCACACCTTGGTGTGCGCGTCGGAACAGTGGCGGTGGCGAGAGCGTCGTCCACCGGGTAGCCGCTGTCGGAGCCGAGGAACAGAGTGCGCGCCACACCTTGGTGTGCGCGTCGGAACAGGGAGCTGGAACAGTGGCGGTGGCGAGGATGTCGTCCACCGGGTAGCCACTGTCGGAGCGAGGAACAGAGTGCGCGCCACACCTTGGTGTGCGCGTCGGAACAGTGGCGGTGGCGAGAGCGTCGTCCACCGGGTAGCCGCTGTCGGAGCCGAGGAACAGAGTGCGCGCCACACCTTGGTGTGCGCGTCGGGACAGTGGCGGTGGCGAGAGCGTCGTCCACCGGGTAGCCGCTGTCGGAACCGAGAGACGCCTCGGGGTGCGTCTGCGAGGAGGAGTGTGCCAAGCTCGAAGGTCTGGAAGATGCGCGTCAGTGCGCTGGAACGGAGGAGCGTGCCAAGCTCGAGGGTCCGGGAGATGCGCGTCAGTGCGCTGGAACGGAGGAGCGTGCCAAGCTCGAGGGTCCGGGAGATGCGCGTCAGTGCGCTGGAACGGAGGAGCGTGCCAAGCTCGAGGGTCCGGGAGATGCGCGTCAGTGCGCTGGTCTGGAGAGCGTGCCAAGCTCGAGCGTCCTTGGAAGATGCGCGTTGCGCGCTGAGGACTGGAGAGCGTCTGCGCTGGTCTGGATGTGCGTCAGGACGAACAGCTGCGCGGGGGTCTGCAGTGGAACGCTGGGGTGCCTCCCGTGGAAGTACAGGGAGCGCAGACCAGTCTCCCCCACAGGCAACGGCGACAGCTGGCGAAGGCTGGAGCAAACATCTTGACGCCGGAGAATGGAACAGCATAGGCAGACAGAGGATCTCCCGAAAGAGTCTAGATGTTTAGAGAATATGACTCGGCAAGTATACAACACGACCCCACGCCAAAACGAGGGGAAGCGCCCTGGTATTTAAAGCCCACAGGGGGACTAATTAGCCTGCCACCACAGGTGCGAGAGATAATAGAATATCAAACAGGTGTGGCCACTAAGGGTAAGGAACGAGAGGGTGGGGGCTAGAGAGAGTGAGTAGGGAATTCCTAACAGTAGGCTTAAAGAAGACAGAGAATAGGGAATTCCTAACAGTAGGCTTAAAGAAGACAGAGAAAAGGTAGTGAGCAGCGGGCAAAACCTCACAAATAAAATATATAATTGCTATATTGTGTTGACTGCTGCTGTGTGTTGGTCATAGGCCTGCCGCGATAAGCAATAAATCGATTAATTGCCGCGATAATTAAAATGAATGCAATGATTTTGACGGGCGCGATTAATTGCTATTTGCGCGTTTGTTTTAATGAGGCGGACCCAGTGCCCCTTGTCAGTCACTGTCCGTGTTGGGAGGCGGGCCGCTGGCTTTACTACAGAGCACAGCACAGGAGCTCCGTGGGGCTAACGTTACCCCTCATTGTGTCTATTCTACTAGCATTAACGTTACTCATACAAACAGAGTAAACACAGTTTTCAATCAATCAATCAATAACAACATTAACGAGACCCTCGTTGTGTCTATTCTGCTAACGCTAACGTTACCTCTCATTGTGTCTATTCTACAAGCGTTAACGTTAGCTAGGCTGTCTATGCTAACGTTAACGAGCATTAGGCTAACAAGCTGTAACGTTACCAGTCGCGTCTATTTGCTAACGTTAGCATTAGGTAATAACCGGTTTAAAATGGATGGTGATTACCTCACGTTGTGTCTATTCTACTAGCATTAACGTTACTCATACAAACAATCAATAGCGAGTTATATTGATCACGCTATGTACGATAGCCATGCTAAAACGCTAGCACAACATTAGCACCTAACCTAACAACAAGCCTTAACAAGTCAGCGATCTTTTTGCGAGACTAAACTCTCCGCTCGGTGGCAAATTGTGTTGATGTCGGTTTTGTTTAATCAATAAATGAGGCAGAATACACAGTGACTGTATCCTTTGTTTATTGCACTTGTGCCTGCTGCAAACATAATGATTATGAAATCCTAGAGACGCGTCTCTATTCAGTGGTCTGCAGTGTTTCACGTGACTTTTCTGGTACCCAAAAAGTACCTGATAATCACAACAATACTTCCGGTCCGGTCGGTGGGCTTCAAAATAAAAGTCTTAAACACCGGAAAAGACGGAGCGGTGGGCTTCAAAATAAAAGTTTTGGGAAATACATTTCTCCAAAAAAAAAATTCTCTAACCGGTCGCAATAATATCGCTTATCGCGATCTTTTCGGGGGCAATTAATCGCCCAGCAAAATGTGTTATCGTGGCAGGCCTAGTTGGTCATATTAAATAAAAAGTACATTAATGTGACGGTTTGGGAAATCAGTGGCGGTACCTACCCAGCCCTAGTCCTAGTGGACCCAAGATGTCCCCCTTGGGTCTTGGGGAGCACTGTTTGTACATACCTGCATGTAATCCTTCTTACATTTCTGAAGATACTATATCTATATCTGTAGAGACACTATATATCCCTGACCTACTCTTACTAGTTACGCTGCTGGCCACGCCAGTATGACTTACTACCATAGTGTCTTTATACCTGTATCACTGTATATATTAATACTACAACTCTCTACATGCATCTGATTAGCACTATTACTCAGTAGTATTCATTTATATATTTTATACCCAGTTTAATCACCTGTACATTGTATATTACTAATTGCACTTTTTACGGTTATACATTTGCACTCTGGTTGGATGCCAGACTTATTTCCATTGTACTGTACTTGTGCTGCATGATGACAATACATTTTAATCTAATCTAATCTAGTTTGTTCCGGGGCATTCTCTCTGATCCCCCACGGGCAGGATTTATGGCGGCCATTTTGAGGCCCTCTCTCTCTGTGATGTCTGTCTCCCATAATTCCCGGGCTGTCGGCAGCGTTTTCAGAGGCTCTTATCAGCGGGGAAAAGGTTTCTTTCTCGCTCCCCGCTCCTCTCGGTCCCGTGTCCATATGCTTGCGTTTATGTTTGCCAGGGGAGAAGGAGGAAGTTATCAATCTGAACCAGGAGGGGGGCTGGTTCACTTCCTGTGACAACATGGCCAGAGCTTCCCCTTAAGGCAGCCTTACAACATCTGCTTATCCAGGGTTCTTCTGATGCAGCTTATTGATTGTTATCCAGGGTTCTGATGCATCTTATTGATTGTTATCCAGGGTTCTGATGCAGTTTATTGATTGTTATCCAGGGTTCTGATACAGCTTATTGATTGTTATCCAGGGTTCTGATACAGCTTATTGATTGTTATCCGGGGTTCTGATACAGCTTATTGATTGTTATCCAGTGTTCTGATACAGCTTATTGATTGTTATCCAGGGTTCTGATACAGCTTATTGATTGTTATCCGGGGTTCTGATACAGCTTATTGATTGTTATCCAGGGTTCTGATACAGCTTATTGATTGTTATCCAATTTTAACTCTCTCTCTCTCTCTCTCGGTTCAGGACGTGTTATAAAATGACTGACTCATAAGGAGGCTGGCTGTGTGTTCAGGTTCAGGACGTGTTAGAAAATGAGCTCTCCGTTCACTTTCAAACCGTTTGTTGGACAACAATTAAACAAATGGAGCATTTCAGCCGTGGAAGTCCCAGCTCAGCTTACTGACACCACACACACACACACACACACACACACACACACACACACACACACACACACACACACGTATTTGACTGCAGGGTTATGGACACATATCCAGATCCATACATGTATCTCTCTCTCTCTCTCTCTCTCTCTCTCTCTCTCTCTCTCTCTCTCTCTCTCTCTCTCTCTCTCTCTGTCTATCTATATCTAACTCTAACTAACTGTCTCTCTCTAACTCTCTCGCTCTCTCTCCTCTCTCTCTCTAACTCTCTCTGTCTAACTCTCACTCTGTCTATCTATCTCTCGCTCTCTCTCCTCTCTGTCTAACTCTCTCTCTAACTCTATCTCTATCTCTCTCTCTCTCTCTCTCTCTCTCTTTCTCTCTCTCTCTCTCTCTCTCTCTCTCTCTCTCTCTTGGTGTGTGTGTACCGGTTTGTGTGTGGCTAGCAGCCTTGGTGAGTGCAGTGGTTATGCAGCTGTACAATAGCAGGTCTCTCTGCCTGTAGGTGACATGAGCCCCCCCCCCCTGGCAGTAGGTGAACCAGGGCAGGTCAGCAGGAGACGTGTTATCGGAGGGAAATGAAGAGGAAATGAGAATATGTGAGGCCTCTCTCTCTCTCTCTCTCTCTCTCTCTCTCTCTCTCTCACTCTCTCTTCCCCAACTCTCTATCTCTCCCCCTATCTCTCTCTCTCTCTCTCTCTCTCTCTCTCTCTCTCTCTCTCTCTCTCTCTCTCTCTCTATCTCTCCCCCAACTCTTTTTCTCTCTCTCTCTCTCTCTCTCTCTCTCTCTCTCTCTCTCTCTCTCTCTCTCTCTCTCTCTCTCTATCTCTCTCTCTCTCTCTCTCCTGACTGGTGATGTGTACTAGACCTGAAGGCATTTGACCTCAGCTTAATCCCTCTCCTAGCTGCCACAGAGAGAGAACACCATGTTTCTAGAAAATACAGAATAGACATTCCTGGATGTGTGTGTGCGACGCGTGTGTATTATGTGCATGTGCGCCCCTACTCACGTGTGTGTGTGTGTGTGTGTGTGTGTGTGTGTGTGTGTGTGTGTGTGTGTGTGTGTGTGTAATATGTGCTCTTACCTGCATGCAGTGTTGGCCTCAGTGTCTGTATACAGTGTGTGTGTGTGTGTGTGTGTGTGTGCCTCAGTGTCTGTATACTGTGTGTGTGTGTGTGCCTCAGTGTCTATACAGTGTGTGTGCGCGCCTCAGTGTGTGTGTGTGCCTCAGTGTCTGTATACAGTGTGTGTGTGTGCGTGCCTCAGTGTGTGTGTGTGTGCCTCAGACAGTGTCTGTATACAGTATGTGTGGCTATTAGTCTGTGTGAAGGTTATGTGTTGTTGTTTGCCCTGTTGCATTAGGAGGCAGCCTGCATCAACCCCCCTGGAGATCAGCAGTTTTTACCACAATCCTCTGGGAAATCACTCTGAGAGAGAGAGAGAGAGAGAGAGAGGTGGGGAGAGAGAGAGGTGGGGAGAGAGAGAGAGGTGGGGAGAGAGGTAAAGAGGTGGAGAAAGTGGAGATAGAGGCGGAGAGAGGGGTA
Organism: Notolepis coatsorum; assembly: GCF_963971535.1. NCBI lineage: Eukaryota > Metazoa > Chordata > Actinopteri > Aulopiformes > Paralepididae > Notolepis > Notolepis coatsorum. Next base: position 21,036,002 of record NC_140175.1, read on the forward strand.
AAGAGAGGGGAGAGGTGGAGAAAGAGGAGAGGTGGACAAAGGGGAAATAGAGGTGGAAAAAGGGGAGATAGGGGTGGAGTAAGAGGAGATAGAGGTGGAGAGAGGTAAAGAGAGGGGAGAGGTGGAGAGAGAGGTAAGGAGAGGGGTAAAGAGAGGGGAGAGGTGGAGTAAGAGGAGATAGAGGTGGAGAGAGAGGTAAGGAGAGAGGTAAAGAGAGGGGAGAGGTGGAGTAAGAGGAGATAGAGGTGGAGAGAGAGGTAAGGAGAGGGGTGGAGAAAGAGGATGGGTGGAGAAAGGGGAGATAGAGGTGGAGAAAGGGGAGATAGAGGTGGAGAGAGGGGAGATAGAGGTGGAGAGAGGGGAGATAGAGGTGGAGAGAGGTAAAGAGAGGGGGAGAGTTGGAGAAAGGGGAGATAGAGGTGGAGAGAGGTAAAGAGAGGGGGAGAGTTGGAGAAAGGGGAGATAGAGGTGGAGAGAGGTAAAGAGAGGGGGAGAGGTGGAGAGAGAGGTAAGGAGAGGGGTGGAGAAAGAGGATGGGTGGAGAAAGGGGAGATAGAGGTGGAGAAAGGGGAGATAGAGGTGGAGAGAGGTAAAGAGAGGGGGAGAGTTGGAGAAAGGGGAGATAGAGGTGGAGAGAGGTAAAGAGAGGGGGAGAGGTGGAGAGAGAGGTAAGGAGAGGGGTGGAGAAAGAGGATGGGTGGAGAAAGGGGAGATAGAGGTGGAGAAAGGGGAGATAGAGGTGGAGAGAGGGGAGATAGAGGTGGAGAGAGGTAAAGAGAGGGGGAGAGGTGGAGAGAGAGGTAAGGAGAGGGGTGGAGAAAGAGGATGGGTGGAGAAAGGGGAGATAGAGGTGGAGAAAGGGGAGATAGAGGTGGAGAGAGGTAAAGAGAGGGGGAGAGTTGGAGAAAGGGGAGATAGAGGTGGAGAGAGGTAAAGAGAGGGGGAGAGTTGGAGAAAGGGGAGATAGAGGTGGAGAGAGGTAAAGAGAGGGGGAGAGTTGGAGAAAGGGGAGATAGAGGTGGAGAGAGGTAAAGAGAGGGGGAGAGGTGCAGAAAGGGGAGATAGAGGTGGAGAGAGGTAAAGAGAGGGGGAGAGGTGCAGAAAGAGGAGATGTGGAAAAGGGGGAGATAGAGGTGGAGAGAGGTAAAGAGAGGGGGAGAGTTGGAGAAAGGGGAGATAGAGGTGGAGAGAGGTAAAGAGAGGGGGAGAGGTGCAGAAAGAGGAGATGTGGAAAAGGGGGAGATAGAGGTGGAGAAAGGTAAAGAGAGAGGGGAAGAAATGGGAGATAGAGGTGGAGAGAGCGGTGGAGAAAGAGGAGAGAGGTGGCGAGGGGAGAAGAGTAGAGAGGTGGAGAAAGGGGAGATAGAGGTGGAGAGACGAGAGGAGAAAGGGGAGAGATAGAGGTGGAGAAAGGGGAGATAGAGGTGGAGAGATGAGAGGAGAAAGGAGAGAGGTGGAGAGAGGTGGAGAGAGAGGATAGGTGGAGAGGTTGCAGTGAAATCAATCCAAATCTAAATGTAAATGTAAATCACTTGCAGTGTGAATGTGATATATCACTAGAAAGTGCGCAAATCACCAAAGTACTCAGCCTCTGCTGAGTTAAACTATGAATATGCACTCATAGTTGGTAAGTTAACGCTCTTAACTTACCATCTTTAGATAATAACGTTTGAAAACACTGTTCCTCTGAAAACTTAAAAACGGAGTCACATGGTTCTGAGGCGTTCAATTGACTTATCTCAAACCCGCCCTCTTTTTTTGACCCTCCAATCACAGCTGTTGCTTCCTTTTGTTTGTTGAGGGAAGCAACTGTTGTGATTGGATGATCACTAAAGCAGGGCGGGGCTTGAGCTAGGTCTATTATTAATAATAAGAAGAAAGTTACTTAGTGTAGCTGCGTGATGATGTATTGTACGTCATATACACTAGTACAGGGGTGTCAAACTCATTTTCACAGAGGGCCACATCAGCATTATGGTTGCCCTCAAAGGGCCAAAGACCGTATAAATGTTAATGTAATGTAAAATAAATGTAGCTACACATTTACATATTGTTAAACATGGTGTTTCTGTATTTATTACTTATTCAAGTTATACATATTGGATATTAATTTGCATAAATGTAAAAATATATGTTAGCTTATGTTATTTTAACAAATAATTTTAGTTTATCAGAACCCCATATTACTCCACCAATCAATGATCAAACCATTCAAGTAAATAACAAAGAAGAATATCATCAAATACAAGCTATGACATTAAGTTTGTTCAAAACCTTTTTGTCACAGTCAAGAGGGGCAGAACTAACAACTGTGAGCTGCAAAGAACACGTGGGACAGATGTAGCAGATGTTACAAAAACAAATGGCTGCACACAACCTTGCAGAGGCCATACATCCAACTAATGGAAGATAGTTTAATTAACTTTAATTAACAGATTGCAGAATGGGTACAGTACAGTACAGCTCAATACACACAATTGTTAAGGGGATGCAGACCAGAGAAAGACTTTCGACTTGTTTACATCAGGGTCCCCCATTTTCAATTCGTAATGAAATTGCTATTATGTGTCTGCATGAACACACAACTGTAACTGTACTCAAAAATAACAAAATAAGGGTTGTCTCAGTTCACAACTATATTGGTCAAATTTTGGGTGGGATTTGTTTGCGTCCCTACAGCTTCTTATTCAATTGAGCGAGATGCTCGGTTATGTCACACAGCCAGTTTGCATCTGACAGTTCAGACAATATTTCTTCAACCCTTTGTTACCTATTCCGCCTGGATCTTTTTTGTATTTTGGGCTGTAAAATTGTCAAAGAATGTCTGAGGAGTAAGTGCTTTTGGCTTTTTTCCTTTGTTACCTCAGATGTTCAACATACATGTATGTGTAAGAATGTGTAATAACTAAGGCTGTCAAAGTTAAAGCTTTATTAACGCATTAACCCACAATTATTTTAACACTGCTATTTTTTAACCCAATATTAATGTAAAAAAAAAAATTTTTTTTTTTTTTTTTTTTTTTTTTTTTTTTACCTGAGCTCTTGGGGGGCCACATCAAATGACGTGGCGGGCCGGATTTGGCCCGCGGGCCGTGAGTTTGACACCTATGCACTAGTATGATGTTTCTTATACATTTTGGACTATGGTGATGTGATTTATAGGCATCAACTCTTAAACCGCTGGACTCGGTCCATCATTCTGCCCTCAGATTTATTACTGGTGACAGATATGATACCCACCACTGTGTCCTTTATGAAAAGGTTGGATGGCCTTCTCTGGTTGAAAGGCATAACCATCATTGGCATTTGTTTATTTGTAAAGCCCTTATTGGTACATTTCCCTCTTACATCACAACACTGTTGGAATGGAATCTTGGAACCTATTCTACACGTTCAAATGACTGGCTGGTTCTTAGGGTTCCTCCAGTTTGCTCTGAACTACTGTAAGAAAAACTGCTTTTTCCTTTGACGCTTCCAACTGACTCTGAAGCTGAAGGTTCTTCCTTCCTCTGCTGCGTTTAAAAGTATGATCTACGACCACTGTGTGTCGACTTGTAACTGTCTTAGCCGATTTTTTTTAATGGTTTATTCTTATTTATTGTGCCTACATCACATGTATGAATTGCTGATAAACTGTCTTGTTTTGTGAGCTCGTCTAGCTCCAGCCTGTAGATCGTGTAAATAAAGGATAAGATGGTGTTTGACTGCAGGGTTATTATGGACACATATCCAGATCCATAAATGCCTATCTCTCTCTGTCTGTCTCTCTCTGTCTCTCTCTCTCTGTCTGTCTGTCTGTCTGTCTGTCTGTCTGTCTGTCTCTCTCTCTCTCTCTATCTCTCTCCCTCTCTATCTCTCCCTCTCTCTCTGTCTGTCTCTCTCTCTCTCTCTCTCTCTCTGTCTGTCTGTCTGTCTGTCTCTCTCTGTCTGTCTCTCTCTTCTTCTCTCTCTCCCTGTCTGTCTGTATATAGTGTGAGATGATTGACAGAACCTCTTCTTCTCTCTCCCTGTCTGTCTGTATAGTGTGAGATGATTGACAGAACCTCTTCTTCTCTCTCCCTGTCTGTCTGTATAGTGTGAGATGATTGACAGAACCTCTTCTTCTCTCTCCCTGTCTGTCTGTATAGTGTGAGATGATTGACAGAACCTCTTCTTCTCTCTCCCTGTCTGTCTGTATAGTGTGAGATGATTGACAGAACCTCTTCTTCTCTCTCCCTGTCTGTCTGTATAGTGTGAGATGATTGACAGAACCTCTTCTTCTCTCTCCCTGTCTGTATAGTGTGAGATGATTGACAGAACCTCTTCTAGTGTTGTCAAAAATATCGAAAAATCGATACATATCGATTCTGAATATTTAAAACGGTTTCAATACTCATTTCCCGAAATATCGATATTTAATTATTCAAAAAAAAAAAAAAACTTTTTGTATAAGGAAGTTGCATTGTTCATTTCAATACCTGTAATAGTACAGTAGGACTCCACACACACACACATGTGCATTCAGTTAAGTTGGAATATGACTGTAATACAAACAGTTCAGTTTGTCAGGTACATGCAACACAGATTACAGTGTTTACATCTGTCTGCTTGAGAAAATACCATGTTCTGCAATAAAAAATATTGAAGTGAGATGAACAGTTTTTTTTTCTTTTTTTTGCGTTTTATCGCTTTATTGCTACTGGGCAGTCCAGTAGAGAGAGGCAGAGGAGGAATGGGAGACAGAGTGGGGGGAAGACATTCGGCAAATAACGACGGGTTCGTGAATCGAACCCGGGTCGGCCGTGTCGCGGCTGAGCGCGCTATGTGGTTCGCCACTGGGGTGCCCCTGAACAGTTATTTTTAAATGTGTGATCTAAAGATAAACAAAGGGTTTTAAAAGTGTTATATTTATCTTATCTTATAGTACCAGAGAGAAGCTGAGGAGAATCAACCAGCAACAAAAGCAAAATTTTTTTTTTTACATTTTAAGATTGAACCTTTTTCCCCATGTATCGAATATCGATACTTTTCAAGGTATCGTATCTTAGTTCGAAATTCCAGTATCGTGACAACACTAACCTCTTCTTCTTCTTCTCTCCCTCCGCAGGCTTCCACCTGAGCGGCACGGTGACGGAGCCCGCCACGGCGTCGGAGCCCGAGCTGGTGTGCAGCGTGAGCGTGAGCTTCGACCGCTGCAAGATCACGGCGGTGACGTGCGGCTGCGGCAACAAGGACATCTTCTACTGCGCGCACGTGGTGGCGCTGTCGCTGTACCGCGTGCGGAAGCCCGAGCAGGTCAAGCTGCACCTGCCCATCTCGGAGACGCTGTTCCAGATGAACCGCGACCAGCTGCAGAAGTTCGTCCAGTACCTGATCACGGTCCACCACACGGAGGTGCTGCCCACCGCGCAGAAGCTCGCCGACGAGATCCTGTCCCAGAACTCTGAGATCAACCAGGTCCACGGTGAGGAGGGGGGGGGGGAGAGGAGGAGGGGATGAGGAGGAGGAGGGGAGAGGAGGAGAGGAGAGGAGAGGAGGGGAGGGGAGGGGAGAGGAGGAAAAGGAGGAGGATGATTTTATTTTATTTTATTAAGGATCTCCATTAGCGGAAAAAGATGGGGTCTCTTTAAACTATGGAAAGGTACTAGATGACAGACAGATCAGTCTTTGATGAGGATTTAAGTAACATGAAACAGTAATATCTTGATCTACTACTCAATTGTTGGGGAACACCCCTTAGGCCTACACCTGCAATGAAAATTCAAGCCTTTTTACTTATTATTTATTTAAAAAAATTTTTACTTTATTTTCTTTCTATTATTTCATTTTTTATTTATTCACTATTATTATTATTATTATTATTATTATTATTATTATTATTATTATTATTATTATTATTATTATTATTATTATTATTATTATTATTATTATTATTATTATTATTATTATTATTATTTTTCTTATATGTATGTGGGGACGAGTAGAGATATTAGATGTATACCAGTCCAGGATCTATACTGGTACTCACCCTTTAGTTTGTGTTTTTGTCTCTTGTTTTTTGTATGGGTGATGGGTAAAAAAAAAAGTGTCAAGATTTAAAATATGCGTATGTACATTTGTGTGTGTATGTAAGTATGGATATGTGCAGTTATGTATGTGTATGTGGGTACATATACTATACCTAAATGTAAAATCACTTTCTTTGACACAATAAAGTATAAAAAAAAAAATAAAAGGATCCCCATTAGCTGGTGCCATAGCAACCAGCTAGTCTTCCTGGTGTCCACACAAAAAAAAACATACAAAAACAATTATTGTTGCAAAACAAAATGATTAAATGTCATTACTCGACACACACAATGCATAATGAAGCTAACAAATAAGACAGCTAAAATTACATGGGAGCAAATAAACAGAAAACATAAATACTTGACAGTGTTAAATACAATTTAAGATTATTTTTAAAAGTTAATTGACTGTAAATGGAGATGGTGAGAGGAGGAGATGGTGGGGGGAGGAGAAGGAGGAGGAGGTGGGAATGGGAGGAATAGAGAGGAGATGAACACAGTAACCGACAGATTGACGGACACAGACAGACAGACAGACAGAGTGACAGACACAGATACAGACAGACAGACAGACAGACAGACAGACAGACAGACAGACAGACAGACAGACAGACAGACAGACAGACAGACAGACAGACAGACAGACAGACAGACAGACAGACAGACAGACAGACAGACAGACAGAGTGAGGGTGGAGGTCTGGTAGAGGAGGAGGGAGGCGTGTCATAGCTGTTTCACTGTCTGTCTGGAGCTCAGAGGGAGAGGGAGGGAGAGAGAGGGTCTTTAAGTGGAGAAACTGAGAACAGGAAGAACACTCACCGTTTCCCCTTCTGCAGGAACACACACACACACACACACACACACACACACACACACACACACTACATGTACAGTAATGCTGGTGCCTGTGTTAGATTTCCGCGTCTCGCTGCAGTGAAACTCCAGCCGGATGCTTCATCCAGTGGGACAGTCAGGAGAGAGGCAGCCATGTGGGGGAACAGCAGAGAGGGGCTCTTTGATCAGATCCACTGTACTTCAGACACACACACACACACACACACACACACACACACACACACACACACACACACACACACACACACACACACACACACACACGTATACACACTTTGATCAGGCCAAGCCAGCGCACGGCAGGAATGCAGGATGTGGGGAAGTGTGTGATGAGACCTTGGCTCTGTGTGTGTGTGGCTGTGTGTGGCTGTGTGTGTGTGTGCTTGCATGCTTGGATCATTACGTTTTGTTTAGCTCCATTGTTCCCAGTGGAACATGGCCGTATGTTAAACATTTAAAATGTGTCTACTATGCTAGTAGGTCCGATCAGTTTTGCCGAATTTGCACATTATCACATATTGATCCATTTTTAAGCTTAATCAGCACAGCATTAATGCACCGCTGCGCCCATAGCAGCGCCATTGTGTGTGTATGTATGTGTGTACACGTGTGTGTACTGTATGTGTACTTTCACGCGTCCATTTCTATTATTACACCCGGCAGCCCACTCCACTCTGAACACACTGTACTCATTATGTACTCATGGCTTGTTTGTTAGCTTGGAGAGGTAATATATTAATATTTCTACCAGGTCAGTTACTGACTCTATTCCCGCTGGAGAGTCTCGTCAGCACTGTTCTTAATATTTACAGAGTTTGTTAGCTCTGTCGGTTAGTTATTAAAACACGTCTGTAAGTGGCAGATGGTAAACGGTGCCATTTATATAACCGCTTTTATCCAAAGCGCTTTGCAATTTTTGTTCCTCACATTTTTACCCGTTCACTCACACATTCACACACCGACGGCAGAGGCAACCATGCAAGGTGCCGACCTGCTCATTGGGAGCAGTTAGGGGTTAAGTGTCTTGCTCAAGCACACTTCGACACACTGCCCGGGAGGAATCGAACCGGGAACCGCTCTACCTCCTGAGCCACTGTCGCAGTACTGTGTGTCCTGCTTCGGTTTACTGACTGTTCTGTTTCTCTGTGTCTCTCTGTATGTGTGTGTGTGTCTCTCTCTCTCTCTCTCTCTCTCTCTCTCTCTCTCTCTCTCTCTCTCTCTCTCTCTCTCTCTCTCTCTCTCTCTCTCTCTCTCTCTAGGGGCCCCGGACCCCACGGCGGGGGCCAGTGTGGACGATGAGAACTGCTGGCACCTGGACGAGGAGCAGGTCCAGGAGCAGGTGAAGCTCTTCCTCTCCCAGGGAGGCTACCACGGCTCGGGCAAGCAGCTCAACCTGCTCTTCAGCAAGGTAACCGTGTAGCATGTACTCCACATGCAACACTATCATCCATAACCTTGTCTGCGTGTATCCCCCATCCCTGCTGTCAATGAGCCACGCTTTAAAAGATAGGCATTTTCACGGTGCGTCACGATGTTTGCAGAGCTATATCTATATTATAGCTATGGAGACAATACTATGGCTCATTTGACAGTCACTATCTCTCGTCCAACATGTAAAAAAGAGTAAATTTTTTCATGTATACGTTCGCGTGTTATCCCGTGGTGAATATTGTATAGTTTCAGAGTGATTCCTGGAAGCCGAGTTATGGAGCGCTATGTGCATTTTGCGAAAGTCGTTCACATTGCTCGCCTGGACACGATACTGTTTCCAAATCAAAGGTATATAATAGGTATTATGTTTCATCATGAAGGCATCAAAGGGGGGGGAGGTCGTTTTGTGATGCTCTGATCGTCAGCAACGGCATACATTTTGGAGTACGTGACATATGATCGTTGCGATCGATGTGAAATCATTGTAGGATCAAAGTAGGATTGATGTCATATAGTCCTTACCTTTGCTAGGAGGTATTCCAAAATGAATATTCCAATTGTCTGATCGCGATTTCCAGTATTGATGTCCATCGGGTCCCTGACATGAAATGGGACAAACTATGCATCAAGTGTGCTGGACGCGTTCCGAGTGGCTCGAATGAAGCCTTTCACTTGCCCGGGTCCCATTTCTCCGCCCGGACCATATAAAATGTAACACTCAGTGTGAGATAAGGTTTCAAATGGTAGGCGATACTGCCACCTAGCAGGATTCGGCCGGCATTGCAATCTCGAGGTTTCAGAATGAGTCCCAATGATACACAGAGGTCCGTGAGACTGTATAGAATATTCAAATTTAATAAAAGAAAAAACGATAAACGATCGAAAACCCGACTATACTCTGGTTTTGGCGCTGAAAGTGTTAAAGGAACACTCCAACATTTTGGGAAATTAGCTTACCATCTTCTCCAGAGAGAGACAAGAAGATAGAGATACCAGTTTCCTCTCTGTGCGTTCAGTAGAAAGCTATCTGGCTGCACGTTAGCCTAGCTTAGCACAATGAATGGAAGTGGACAGTGCCGGTTAGCCTAGGCATTGTCCAACTAACCCCTCTCCCGAAGGCTAACGGCACTGTCCACTTCCATTCATTGTGCTGTGCTAGGCTAACGTGCAGCCAGATAGCTTTATACTCAACGCACAGAGAGGAAACTGGTATCTATCTTCTTGTCTCTCTCTGGAGAAGACGGTAAGCTAAGTTGGCGTGTTCCTTTAATATAAGAGGATACGTTATGTATTAAAGAGAACATCAGCGTATCAGAATTTGAATCTGAAATGTGTTTATTGCCCAAGTAAGTTTGCACATACAAGGAATTTGTCTTGGTCGTTTGGTGCATCAACACTAACAGACAATTAAGGTCAAATAAAATGGAATATTATCAACTAAATTAGAATAAAAGTACAATATAATATAGGACAGGGCTGTACAATTGTGCAGGATGTAGTAGAATATATACACTAAATTAGAATAGAAATACAGTGGAATAGTAACAGGGCTGTGCAATTGTGCAAAGAAATATGAACAGTGTCGTGTCATATTAACATTGCGCTAAAAGATTCACTGCATCCGTCTGCCCACCCGCCTCCTCTCAACCAGTGTTGTTTCTCTGTGTGTGTGTGTGTGTGTGTGTGTGTGTGTGTGTGTGTGTGTGTGTGTGTGTGTGTGCGTGTGTGCACTCGCTCCAGGTAAGGGAGATGCTGAAAATGAGGGATTCCAATGGAGCGAGGATGTTGACACTGATCACAGAACAGTTCATGGGCGACCCCAGACTGGCACTCTGGAGGCAACAGGGAACCACCATGACTGACAAGTACAGACAACTCTGGGATGAACTAGGTAAGAGAAGACAGGGGGGAAAACACATTGGGTCTCAACCTCATTCACAGAGGCGGAATGGCTATTCTTACCGTATGTATATATCTATCCACATCTGTCTGCACATACCTGCATATAATCCTTTTTACATATCTGCAGATACTATATCTATATCTGCACACATCCCTTACCTACTCTTACTAGTTACGCTGCTGGCCAGTACGACTTACTACCATAGTGTCTGATTAGCACTATTTTACTCGGTAGTACTCATTTATATATTTTATATCTAGTTCACCTGTTTACTGCTACATTTGCACTCTGGTTGGATGCCCAACCAGATTTTAATCTAATCTAATATTCTGAAACACCTTCCAATTCTTTCATTTTAAATCAGAATTTGGAAACTGGGTTATTATGACCTGTTGTGTGGTTAGACGTGATTCTGTTCTGTGAGGTTGCTGTGTTTGCTCGTCGAAATGATCTCTCGCTACGTGGTCGTGAATTTGTGGGATGCAAGTTGAATGAATTTGTGTTGTATTTGTCTGCCGGAGGTGTAGGTGGTACACACGTTGTATTTTAATCTAAAATATAACCATTTGTATTCACTCATTTAAAATGTAATGTCTTATTATTGATACTTTTTTTTTTTAAAGCAATTTGAATTCACTTGAAAGTCAATTTCAAAATGACACAAATGTACAAACTTGCAAGCATCATTCAGCCTCTCAGAAACATGTCCGTCTACTATTTCTGGTTCGGTTCAGAAATCACTCTGAGAAACCCACAGGTACTTGGGTGGGGGAAGCAGTACATCTTAAAGGTGCACCATGTAGTTTTGAGAGAGATAATTGTTTACATTTGCAGAGCCTGCCACTGTAGCACAATTCTTTTAATTAGTTTTTCATCTCGTTTTATTATACATTCTAAGAAAAATCATTTGGAAGCATTGTGATTCGTGAATCAAACAAAAGCCTAGCAAATGCTTTTTTGAATAGTAAATATAACCAACAATGGTACAATGCTAACTTTCCAGTCTTATGTCCCAGGGACCCAGTTTGTTTATTGTAATGTATAGAATTGGTATATGAATTTATTGTAACGTACAATATAATTGATAGGCCCGCCATACAGATACAGACCCTCATCTGCACCTTTGTTTACACCGTTTATTTTTCTCATACTTTTATATTCAGATCTAATTTATTAGGTTAGATCTAGATCTTAGATCTATTTATTAGGTTAGATTAGATCCAAATGTATTGTCATCATACAGCACAAGTACAGTACAACGGAAATAAGTTCGGCATCTAACCAGAGTGCAAATGTAACAGTAAAGTGCAACACTAATATACAATGTACAGGTGATTAAACTGGGTATAAAATATATAGATTAGTACTACTGAGTAATGGTGTTAATCAGATGTATGTACAGAGTTTTAATATCAATATGTACAGTGATACGGGTATAAAGACAATAAGTCTTTCAACTATTACCCTGCCCACACCTGTACCTCCCCTCCCCCATGCCCCTATGACGCCTGGATTTCCCCAAGTGGGCCAATCGAGGAAGACCTTAATTTTCCCCAAACTCTTGATACAACATACTGTACCTTTTTGAATGTAGTGCCAGGAAAACATTACTCGACGTAGGGTATGAACACCCAGGGTGCTGCTTGTAGGACCGGGACAACAGCTACGCCACAGGCCGCAGACCTCTGTTGTGATTGGCAGAGACACGGCACCAGTAATAGGCTAAGCGCTAAAATAGGATAGAATGAAGCTAACGTGTTAAGTAGCCAAAGCACACAGGTGTCTCGCTGATTGGTTTTAACAACGCTGCTGGAAACACCAGCTAGACATATTATTCGAAAACAAGAGGATTCTATCCCAACGGGCTCCGTTATATATCTGTTCCATCTCACAAGGCACAACGTGGAGCCCCTGTACGCCGTAGTCTCCCATTCTCATCTTGGATGGGCTTTGTGTGTGTTTGTGTGTGTGTGTGTGTGTGTGTGTGTTTGTGTGTGTGTGTGTGTGTGTGTGTGTGTGTGTGTGTGTGTGTGTGGTTGGGTTTAAGAGAGTCTTCATTCTGGAGGTGGAGAATGGGCTTAATCCTCAGACCAGTTCTATCTCGTTGAACAAAGACGCCAGATACATTCTATTGAGATGCTACTAGTCAGTGAAGACAATGGCTATACAACATGCTATCCTATCATAATGAAGGATGTGTGTGTGTGTGTGTGTGTGTGTGTGTGTGTGTGTGTGTGAGTGAGCACATGTGATCATGATGATCAGAATTGATGATACAATTAAAGCATCTATCTATATCTATCTATAACCCTCTGAGAGGGTTTTATATAATAGGACAACAAGAGTTTTATATAACTCTACAAATCCTACTTATTGCATATATACAGAGTGGTATATAATTTTTATTATTTAAATAGGACTGATTTACTGTATACTGTTGGATCATAGAACAATCAACCCAGTCTATGATGTTTGTTCTTGATTGTATCCCCAAATCTTTATACCGGTAATGCTGCTGCTGCAAGGAAAAATATTTATATTCACTTTTATTTTTTACAAACAACAAAACCCATCAAATACATACGCATATAAAATCACAACAGACGAGGCAAACCGTAGCAAGGATAACAACTTGATTGACAAAGGTTGGAGATCAAGGTTTTAAACTCTGCAACAGAGCGGAGAATCTCGAGCTAGAGGGCATCATGCAGCAAAATGCAGATTTACCCTGTTCCCAGCTAAAAGGATCAGTCACTAGAATGGGTTCCATAGGTCCATTGAAATGATTTATGTTGGCATAAGCCTGTCACGGTGACCGCTGGTCATCGGATCGTTGATGAGTGTGTGTCGCGACGCTCGCATGGACGTGTGGATGTGGAAAAAGTGGAAATATTCGGTCAAAGTGAAACATGTCTGGAACCTAAACCGAACCCGACCACACACTTCCCCTCGTCTCCTCCCGACGCCTCGTTCTGATTGGTCTTCCTGTCCTTTCTCTCTCTCTTCTCAATCTGCAGAAAATCATTGTTCTCGTTCGTTCCGCTCCCCACTCACTTCATCTCCGCTTCTCTGTCTCCCTCCCTCCCTCCCTCCCTCCCTCCATCTCTTTCCTTCACTCTCTCTCTCCTTCTCTCTCTCTTTTTTCTTCCTGTTCTCCGTGTTGTCCTTGATGCCCAAACAAAGACACAGAGGATAAAGCCTCTTCTCTCCTGTCCCCTCCCCCATCTTCTGCCTCCCTCCCAGTCCCTCTCCTTCTCTGTCACTTCACCTCTCACTGCCTTCTCCCACAGTCACTCCCTCCTCTCTCCTCTCTCTCTCTCTCTCTCTCTCTCTCTCTAACTCTCGCTTCACCTCTCTCCTCCTCTCTCTTTGTCCGTCTCTCTCGCTCTGTCTCTCTCTTCCTCTCTCTCTCCATCTTTGTCTCTCTCTCTCTGTCTCTGTCAATTCAATTTTCAATTCAAGAAGATTCTCTCTCTCTCTCTCGCTTCACCTCTCACTGCCTTCTCATCTCGTTTTGTCATCTGTCCTCCTTTTCTACCGCTCTCAGTATTCACCCTCCGTTCGGTCTGTTTTCTCTCTCCATCTCTCTCACTCTCTACCTTGATTTACAGACCTCTCTCTCCACCTTGTTTTGCAGACCTCTCTCTCTCCATCTACCTTGTTTTGCAGACCTCTCTCTACCTTTTTTTGCAGCCCTCTCTCTCTCTCTCCACCTTGTTTTGCAGACCTCTCTCTACCTTTTTTTGCAGCCCTCTCTCTCTCTCCCTCTACCTTGTTTTGCAGACCTCTCTCTCTACCTTGTTTTGCAGACCTCTCTCTCTCTACCTTGTTTTGCAGACCTCTCTCTCTACCTTGTTTTGCAGACCTCTCTCTCTCTACCTTGTTTTGCAGACCTCTCCCTCTACCTTGTTTTGCAGACCTCTCTCTCTACCTTGTTTTGCAGACCTCTCTCTCTCCCTTGTTTTGCAGACCTCTCTCTACCTTGTTTTTCAGACCTCTCTCCCTTGTTTTGCAGACCTCTCTCTACCTTGCTTTGCAGACCTCTCTCTCTCTCTCTACCTTGTTTTCCAGACCTCTCTCTACCTTGCTTTGCAGACCTCTCTCTCTCTCTCCCTCTACCTTGTTTTCCAGACCTCTCTCTACCTTCTTTTGCAGACCTCTCTCTCTCTCCCTCTACCTTGTTTTCCAGACCTCTCTCTCCCTTGTTTTGCAGACCTCTCTCTCTCTCCCTCTACCTTGTTTTCCAGACCTCTCTCTCCCTTGTTTTGCAGACCTCTCTCTCTCTCTCCCTCTACCTTGTTTTGCAGACCCCTCTTCCTCCCACCTCTCTTTCTCTATGTACTCCATGTAAATCTATATCACCAGGCCTCACTGCTTAGTCTTTACTGCAGGTAATGTGCGTGTGTGTGTGCACGCGCGTGCGTGTGTGTGTGTGTGTGTGTGTGGTCAGTATGCAGCACGGCCCTGTGTTTCTATCTTAATACAACAGAGGAGGAATTCTTCCTTGTCTGTGTAGTAATTCACTTTTTATTGGGGACCAGTCAGATATATCTGTGTGACATGACGTGATTGATTCACTTTCACCCCCGTTTCAAAAAACTGTCGCCAGGTGTCTGCGTTGCCCTTGACCACTGAGGCACAAGCTGCAGCACGGCCATAATTGTTAACCGTGTGTGTGTGTGTGTGTGTGTCTCTCTCTCTCTGTGTGTGTGTGTGTCTCTGTGTGCGTGTGTGTGTGTGTGTGTCTCTGTGTGTGTGTGTGTGTGTGTGTGTGTGTCTCTGTGTGCGTGTGCATGTCACCAGGGGCTCTGTGGATGTGCATCGTGCTGAACCCTCACTGCAAAGCCGAGCAGAAGAGTTTCTGGCTCCGACAGCTCCGCAGGTGGAACAGCGTGGACGTCTGCCCCTGGGAGGACGGTAACCACGGCAACGAGCTGACCAACCTGACCAACGCACTGCCCCAGGGCGCCCACGGCAACCCAGGTGACATCACCCCCCCCCCCCGACTAGAGAGAGAATCCTCCCTCCTTTTGATCAAAGGCTTCCTTCGCGTTCGTGTCACCACCGACGTCTCCTTCAGTCCTCTCTCCTCCTCCAGACGCTCTGTGAATATTGTGTTGAATCCTCTCTCTCTCTGTCTTCTTGCTCTCTCCTTTCTCTCTCTCTCCTCTCTCTCCTCTCTTTCTGTCTTCTCTCTCTCTCTGTCTTCTTGCTCTCTCCTCTCTCTCTCTGTATCTCTGTCTCTCTCTGTCTTCTTGCTCTCTCCTTTCTCTCTCTCTCCCCTCTCTTTCTGTCTTCTCTCTCTCTCTCTGTCTTCTTGCTCTCTGTCTTCTTGCTCTCTCCTCTCTCTCTCTGTATCTCTGTCTCTCTCTGTCTTCTTGCTCTCTCCTTTCTCTCCCCCTCTCTCTCCTCTCTTTCTGTCTTCTCTCTCTCTCTCTGTCTTCTTGCTCTCTGTCTTCTTGCTCTCTCCGTCTTCTTGCTCTCTCCTCTCTCCCTGTATCTCTCTGTCTCTCTCTCTGTCTTCTTGCTCTCTCCCCTCTCTCCTCTCTTTCTGTCTTCTCTCTCTGTCTTCTTGCTCTCTCTGTCTTCTTGCTCTCTGTCTTCTTGCTATCTCCTCTCTCTGTCTCCGTCGCTCTCTGTCTCTCTCTCTCTATCTCCTCTCTCTCTCTCTCTGTCTCCTGTCTATAACTATCTGTCTCTCTCTCGCCCTATCTCTGTGTCCTCTCTATAACTGTCTCTCTCTCTGGCTCTCTCTGTCTCCTCTCTATAACTGTCTCTCTCTCTCTCGCTCTCTCTCCGTCTCCTCTCTATAACTCTGTCTCTCTCTCTCCCCTCTCTCTCTCTCTCCCTCGCTCCCTCTATCTCTTTCTACCTCCCTCTCTCTCTCTCTCTTTTAATCAACTCTCCCTCCCTCCCTCCCTCAGTCTCTGTGCCCGCGAGCCGCTCTTATTAGCTTTCGTGCCGCTAATAGAATGAGCCCAATAACACAGTCCAGGTCCTCCAGCTATCACTGGCCTCTGCCCCCGTCTCTGCCTGCGCTAAATTAGAAAAAAATACAAGCCCCTTAACATTTCTATCAGGCAGCCGGAGCGCCGCGGTGAATGAATAAGTAGTTCCAGCGAGGCGGACGCCGCCATGGCCTTTCTCGCTCCCTCTCTCTCTCTCTTCCGAGACCATCGGATTGTCGAAGACGGCAGTGATGTTTCCAGAAGGATCCCTTAGATTTAATGGAAGAACGCATCGGAGCCTTTTCTTCAAGCCCCACTGCCTCCTGGGAGCTCGGTCTTACGCTCTTTGGAAATGTATAATAAATGTTATTTTTCGGCAGTATTCTCCAGAATCCCGTTCTCTGCGAATACAAACCTAAATATTCTCGGTCCTCTGGTCCACAATGGTGGAACGGACGTCCCACCACAGTCCGGACAGATGAAACCTGCCCCCATTTTCCGGCGTGAACTAAAAACACACTTCTTCTATCAATATATAACGTTCTTTTTAAAACTACTAACCATGGAAACCACCAGCCATCCAGTCTGAGGGAGCAGCCTTCAGTGCAGAAAGCTGCTCCATGCTGTTGCCACATGCGTGTCTGAGACCAACTACATACCACTGATTCTACACCGATTCATCACACCTCTTCAATCAATAAAGAAATACTAACCTACCTTCCTACTGTCTTTTACTATTATGCACTTTGCTACTACGTAATCTACCGTGCCTATATTACTACCTACTATGCTAATATGTCTTCACTACTATACAGTCAAGACTATCTCACTCAAGTTCAACACTGTTTGACGAACAATGTTACTGACTCTTAGGTGCCAGAGTTACACCCTTCCTGCTGACTTGTTCTACAGAACTTGTTAGTCACTTTGGATAAAAGCGTCCGCTCAATGACTAAATGTAAATGCATACATACGTTAGAGACGGCCATACATACACATTACTCTCACACATATAGACACATGCTTGAAATAGCCCTCCATTTTTTTATACCATTTACACACACACGAAGGGTATACATTTAGATAACATTTAGTCATTTAGCTGACACCTTTATCCAATGCGACGTACAAGTTGTGCAGGAAGGGTGCAACTCTGGGTCAGTAAGATTGTTTGTGTTACAGTTAGTGTTGAACTTGAGTGCTACAGTCTTTGAGTGCATACTGTATTAGTGAAGACATATGAGTAGTAGGTAATATAGAAATATTAGCATTAGTAGGTAGTACTATACTGGCAAGGTAGATTACTAGTAAAAGACAGTAGGAAGGTAGGTTAGTATTTCTTTATTGATTGAAGAGGTGTGATGAATCGGTGTAGAATCAGTGGTATGTAGTTGGTCTCAGACACGCATGTGGCAACAGCATGGAGCAGCGTTCTGCAGTGAAGGCTGCTCCCTCAGACTGGACGGCTGCTATTTAGAGGGTGGTTTCCATGTGACGGGTGGATGACTAAATGTAAATATAAACGCACAGGTTGAATGAAAATGTACATGTATGTAAACCTGCGTGAATATTAGGGCTGTCCCCGACTTAATGTCTGAAGGAGTTGACTGAAGGCTTCTTGTCCTCTGCAAAAGCATGCAATTGGTCCACTGATGGATACATCTTGATATTTGTCTAGTCTAGTGTGTTCATTAGATGGTGAAATCCTCTTTCAGTGCCTCTGTGCCTGTTTTCGTAGGCAGTTAGCCTCTGGTATGCGTGCCATTAGCGTTAGCCACGCTTCTAGGCCTCTTTTCTTTTGGAAAGAATGATAAAAAAATATATATATATATATTCTTTTTTAATAAAATTATTATTATTATTATATATTTTTTTTCGACTAAGAGGTTGGCCAGTCGACCAACCTCTTGTGATGTGATGTGGCCCAGCGAACTGACATCAGGGTGTGTGTCTCCGTGTGTGTCCTCCAGACTCCCTGTCCCGGCCCCACAGGACGGTGTTCACCAGGGCCATCGAGGCCTGCGACCTCCACTGGCAGGACCCCCACCTGCAGCACGTCATCACGGAGGACCTCTACACCAACTACTGTTACCATGACAACCACGACAGCTCGCTCTTCGACTCCCGCGGCTGGCCCCTGTGGCACGGTAAGAGAGAGGGAGGGGGAGGGGGAGAAGGGGGGGGGGGCAGGGTGGTAGAGGAGGAGAGACTGCATGGGGGGGACATGGATCACCGATCCGTCTCCGCAGGCAGAAGTGACACGATCTGATTATTTTTCTCATAATGTGACTCGGATCTGATTCTGAACAGTGTGAACGGCACAAATCACATGGAAGCTGATCTTTTCAATTCTGATTTGGGACACTTTCATAATATGTGGTCCTAAATCAGATAGAGGTCTGATTTCTATGCAATGCAATACCTCTCTGTCTGAACAGTCATGTCAGAATTCGTGTGACTCTCTTTCACCTCCTCCTCACCCTATTATGATCTGCTCACCAATTAGCTGGCCTCCACTGCACATCAACTCATAAATAAAACCATAAACTGTGACTTCAGTGTCCTCCATGTTTAAATACATCCTTGTTATTGTTATTAGTAGCGCATGCGGGTCAGTTCAGGAGCGTGACCAGTTCAGGAGCGTGACCAGTTCAGGAGCGTGACCAGTTCAGGAGCGTGACCAGTTCACACTGGAATCTGATATTGGTCACGTTCTTTTAAATCATGTGACCAGCCAAACAAATGAAAGTCAGATCTGAGCAATAAATCAGAATTGAGCACCAAGGCCTGCAGTGTGAACGCAGCCAAAGATGTGAAGCGATGGGGGGCTTCGAGGGGGGGGGGGGGCTGCAGGTGTGTCGTACAGCCCACATGGCGTGAAGTTAATGTCTCGTGAATCCCAGATCAAAGTGTCAAACGAGGCGCAGCACGTCAGAGCAGCTGAACGAAGACTCATGGTTTCTTCTTGCCTCCTGGTGTCTCTCTCACAGAGCATGTGCCCACCGCCTGCGCCCGGGTGGATGCTCTGAGGTCACATGGTTACCCGCGGGAAGCTCTGAGACTCGCCATCGCCATCGTCAACACGCTGCGCCGGCAGCAGCAGAAACAGCTGGAGTTCTTCAGGAATCACAAAAAAGGTTAGTGTGTAATAACAGGTGTATATAGTGTGTAGCAACAGGTGTATATAGTGTGTAGCAACAGGTGTATATAGTGTGTAGCAACAAGTGTATATAGTGTGTAACAACAAGTGTGTAGCATCATAGTAACAACAGGTGTATATAGTGTTTAACAACAGGTGTATATAGTGTTTAACAATAGGTGTATATAGTATTTAACAACAGGTGTATATAGTGTTTAACAACAGGTGTATATAGTGTTTAACAACAGGTGTATATAGTGTTTAACAACAGGTGTATATAGTGTTTAACAACAGGTGTATATAGTGTTTAACAACAGGTGTATATAGTGTGTAACAACAGGTGTATATAGTGTGTAACAACAAGTGTATATAGTGTTTAACAACAGGTGTATATAGTGTTTAACAACAGGTGTATATAGTGTTTAACAACAGGTGTATATAGTGTTTAACAACAGGTGTATATAGTGTTTAACAACAGGTGTATATAGTGTTTAACAACAGGTGTATATAGTGTTTAACAACAGGTGTATATAGTATTTAACAACAGGTGTATATAGTATTTAACAACAGGTGTATATAGTATTTAACAACAGGTGTATATAGTGTTTAACAACAGGTGTATATAGTGTGTAACAACAGGTGTATATAGTGTTTAACAACAGGTGTATATAGTATTTAACAACAGGTGTATATAGTATTTAACAACAGGTGTATATAGTATTTAACAACAGGTGTATATAGTGTTTAACAACAGGTGTATATAGTGTTTAACAACAGGTGTATATAGTATTTAACAACAGGTGTATATAGTGTTTAACAACAGGTGTATATAGTGTTTAACAACAGGTGTATATAGTGTTTAACAACAGGTGTATATAGTGTTTAACAACAGGTGTATATAGTGTTTAACAACAGGTGTATATAGTGTTTAACAACAGGTGTATATAGTGTTTAACAACAGGTGTATATAGTATTTAACAACAGGTGTATATAGTGTTTAACAACAGGTGTATATAGTGTTTAACAACAGGTGTATATAGTATTTAACAACAGGTGTATATAGTATTTAACAACAGGTGTATATAGTATTTAACAACAGGTGTATATAGTATTTAACAACAGGTGTATATAGTGTTTAACAACAGGTGTATATAGTGTTTAACAACAGGTGTATATAGTGTTTAACAACAGGTGTATATAGTATTTAACAACAGGTGTATATAGTATTTAACAACAGGTGTATATAGTGTTTAACAACAGGTGTATATAGTGTTTAACAACAGGTGTATATAGTATTTAACAACAGGTGTATATAGTATTTAACAACAGGTGTATATAGTATTTACAGGGTGTCCGCGGGACCTTAAAAAGTCTTAAAAAGTCTTAAATTCAACTATCAACTATTAAGGCCTTAATTTGTCTTAAAATGTCTTAAATCCGACTTTCGGAGGTCTTAAAAACATGCC
Source organism: Notolepis coatsorum (assembly GCF_963971535.1). Classification (NCBI taxonomy): domain Eukaryota; kingdom Metazoa; phylum Chordata; class Actinopteri; order Aulopiformes; family Paralepididae; genus Notolepis; species Notolepis coatsorum. Next base: position 21,056,791 of record NC_140175.1, read on the forward strand.
ATGTCATCTTATGTTTCATTGTGAAATCTGGGGGGAAACTATTAACGGGAGATAAATCAGGCTTTTTTTTTCTTTCACGCAAACGGTACGCAGTGGGGCGGAACCTTAATGTGGTCCTTAATGTGTGTCGCCGTCGGGAGCTATTTCAGAACACCGGAGCATAGGTAACACGTTATTCAAGCCGTAGCGATAACGCTGACGTTTAGTTTAGTTTAATTGATTTGTATTTATTTGCACTCGTTAATTTAACATGGGAAAGTGCAAATTTAATGAGAACTGGCTTGCACCGTGGTTGGTCCCAGTGAAAGATAATTACGAGGCCTGCTGCAAACTCTGCAAAAAGGATTTTAAACTGGGAACGATGGGAATAAAAGCAGTCGAGTCACACATGCACAGCGCTAAGCATGTTTACCTCTGCAAAAACCCGCCTGCAGACAACTTCAATATCAAATTTATTTTCGACGGCGACGCTGTCCACATCAACTGCTCAGGGACAGGTAGGTCTACCACCAATTACATCTGCACCTGTCCGGGTAACGTTCGGCTCCACGCCAACCCTTGAAGCTGAGGTACTGTGGGTTCTAAATACGGTCGCAAAGCATCAGTCCTACAATGGAAATGAGGGACTAGGAGAGGTGTTTCAAGCGATGTTCCCTGACTCTGAAGTCGCTAAAACATTCACGTGTGGAAAAGATAAAACGTCCTACATAGCCAGGTTTGGATTGGCTTCTTGCATCCAAAAAATCTCTCCACGGATGTAAACAAGGGCAAGGACACGTTTGTGTTGATGAGAGTGAGAGCTTCACCCCACCCTATGTATTTATTTTCTACCACACACCTACCCCCTCCTAATGTACAGTCTCCTCCCCATCATATTTATATATATATATATATATATATATATATATATATGTTAGGATCTATGGGTAACAGTACTGTATATTTGCATATCATATATGTCACAAATGTAACAGTAATATATACATGTATGTCCCTATGCCATAAATGTCATGATGTCATGTATGTTGTGCATGTCATAAATGTCACTATGAATTGAAAATGAGGGACCCTGATGTAAACAAGAAAAACTTCTTTCTCTGGTCTGCATCCCCTTATTATTGTGTATTGAGCTGTACTGTATTGTACCCATTCTGAAATCTGTTAAATAAAGTATTCATTCAACCAAACCACAAAAACAAAACAACTGGATGAATGACAACTTTATTTAACAGATTGCAGAATGTGTACAATACAGTACAGCTCAATACACACAATAATAAGGGGATGCAGACCAGAGAAAGACTTTTGTCTTGTTTACATCAGGGTCCCCCATTTTGAATTCATATTGACATACACAACATAGAATAGATAGAATAGAAATACTTTTATTATCCCGTGGGAAATTTGACACTGCAAATCGCTCAACATTTAAACATTTAGACAGGACAGGTCACGAATTAGAATAATAACACAAATCAATCAAGTTGCCTAGGATAAGAGTAGAGTAAAATAGAATAAAAATGAAATAAAATATACAGAAATGAATACAGTAAAAACATACATGACATGACATTTATGGCATAGGGACATACATGACATACAGGTATATACTGTAGTACTGTTACATTTGTGACATATACGATATGCAAATAATATACAGTACTGTTACCCAGAGATCCTAACAGAAAATATTATATATATATGATGGGGATGAGACTGTACATTAGGAGGGGGGGGGGGGGGGGGTTGGACATTTACGGTGGCCAGTTTCGAATTGCAGTCTCCCGTAGGTGCTCTTTAAGAGCGTTTTTGAATGTGGGCAGGGGTAAAAATGGGTTTTAGGAGTGAGGTTAAGCAGTAGTCTGACCAGTTTGTTTTGTGATGTTTGTAATCTTGTTTTTAGTGCCTTTGAGGTGCTTTGGTACCATGAGGTGCAAGCATAGTCGTAGTACCCTTGAATGAGTACTGAGAGTACCCATGATTTTTGCCATTTTGTTATCGTGAAATTGGTATTAAATTTAATTCTGAGTGGCATTAAAAAGTCTTAAAAAGCCTTAAATCTGACTGGGCTAAACCTGCAGATACCCTGATTTAACAACAGGTGTATATTGTATTTAACAACAGGTGTATATAGTATTTAACAACAGGTGTATATAGTATTTAACAACAGGTGTATATAGTATTTAACAACAGGTGTATATAGTATTTAACAACAGGTGTATATAGTATTTAACAACAGGTGTATATCGTATTTAACAACAGGTGTATATAGTGTTTAACAACAGGTGTATATAGTATTTAACAACAGGTGTATTAGTATTTAACAACAGGTGTATATAGTATTTAACAACAGGTGTATATAGTATTTAACAACAGGTGTATATAGTATTTAACAACAGGTGTATATAGCGTGTAACAACAGGTGTATATAGTATTTAACAACAGGTGTATATAGTATTTAACAACAGGTGTATATAGCGTGTAACAACAGGTGTATATAGTGTTTAACAACAGGTGTATATAGTATTTAACAACAGGTGTATATAGTATTTAACAACAGGTGTATATAGCGTGTAACAACAGGTGTATATAGCGTGTAACAGGTGTATATAGTGTGTAGCTACATAGTAACAACAGGTGTATATAGCGTGTAACAGGTGTATATAGTGTGTAGCTACATAGTAACAACAGGTGTATATAGTGTGTAGCTACATAGTAACAGGTGTATATAGTGTGTAGCTACATAGTAACAACAGGTGTATATAGTGTGTAGCTACATAGTAACAGGTGTATATAGTGTGTAGCTACATAGTAACAGGTGTATATAGTGTGTAGCTACATAGTAACAACAGGTGTATATAGTGTGTAGCATCATAGTAACAACAGGTGTATATAGTGTGTAACAACATAGTAACAGGTGTATATAGTGTGTAGCTACATAGTAACAACAGGTGTATATAGTGTGTAGCTACATAGTAACAACAGGTGTATATAGTGTGTAACAACATAGTAACAGGTGTATATAGTGTGTAGCTACATAGTAACAACAGGTGTATATAGTGTGTAGCTACATAGTAACAGGTGTATATAGTGTGTAGCTACATAGTAACAACAGGTGTATATAGTGTGTAGCTACATAGTAACAGGTGTATATAGTGTGTAGCTACATAGTAACAACAGGTGTATATAGTGTGTAGCTACATAGTAACAGGTGTATATAGTGTGTAGCTACATAGTAACAGGTGTATATAGTGTGTAGCATCATAGTAACAACAGGTGTATATAGTGTGTAACAACATAGTAACAACAGGTGTATATAGTGTGTAACAACATAGTAACAACAGGTGTATATAGTGTGTAACAACATAGTAACAACAGGTGTATATAGTGTGTAACAACATAGTAACAACAGGTGTATATAGTGTGTAGCTACATAGTAACGACAGGTGTACAGACGGTGTGTTAACAGTGTGTACTCTTGTCATCCTGTGCAGAACTGCTTCATAAAGGCATGACGTCGGTCACTAACCTGGAGGGCTGGGTGGGCCACCCACTGGACCCCATCGGCACCCTGTTCAGCACCCTCAGTGAGACGGGGCGGGGCACCGAGGAGGGCGGGGCCACCTACATCGACTTCTCAGGTACTGAGACACACACACACACACACACACACACACACACACACACACACACACACACAGGCCATGATAATAAAACTGGATGGAGCGCCGGTACTGTAATGTAATGTAAGCTACTGGACTATTCCAACAAAGCCAATCAGGCCCTGAGATTCAAATCAGCGGCGATGACAACGCGACCATTGGTGATTGGGCCCCAGTCATCCTCCAATCACAGCTCATGAATAAGAGATGGGGGCGGGGGGGGGGGGGGGGGGGCAGGAAACACACTCCAATTAAAATGCATTAAATATGCAGGGAGCGCAGTCTAGACAAGTTTTTTGGGAGGGAAGGGAAAAGGCCACCTTCGCCCCCGAGTAGCATTTTAGTTTGTGATTTACGATAGATCCTGTGATTTGCCACGGATCCTGTGATCTACCACGGATCCTGTGATCTACGACGGATCCTGTGATGTACGATGGATCCTGTGATGTACGATAGATCCTGTGATCTCCTCACGGCGCTCATAGACGCTGTCTTCAAGGGACTCGACACATAGCGTGTTAGAGAGCGCGCCGCTGCAGCCGCCTCCGCCAGGTTTTCTGACGTCCAGCCTCGTCGTGTCTAAAGAAGCTGTAGGTGGTATTTTTCTTCTGTTAAAATAAGTGTCTTCATGTTAAAATAATAGCTCTACATTCTGACAGCCATCACTGATATATAGAGTGTCTGGTTGGTCAGTAACATGGGTCTCCAAGTCCCTCAGCTCTGCAGTAAACGCCCCCTCTTCCCACTTTATCCAATCAGGAGAGAGAACTCCACAAATCAAAAAAAAATATTAAACTAGTAAATAATGTGCTTGAAACAAGTAAAATAATCAAGTGCAAAAAACCAGTGCAGTAAGCAAATGTGGCTTGGCAAGATTTCTTGAAATAAGTAAAAAAAAAAAAAATATATATATATCTAGGGTTCTCTCTCCTGATTTGGATAAAGGGGTAAGGGATACTAGGAAATGTATTTTGTGTTTACTGCAGAGTGGAGGGACTGGGAGAGACCCATGTTACTGACCAGACACTCTGGCTGTCAGAATGTAGATCTATTTAACACTTATTTTAACAAAGAAATACCACTTACAGCACCGTTTTAATGCTTTACAATTAAGATTGTGAAATGATGATTGATTATTTTATATTTGTGTCATGCACACAAAGTGCCCAACCCTCATGGGGTTTATAAGACACCATAAATACTGTTGCGGTGTTCCATTATTACATCACACATTATTAATCATGTTATTATCTAAATACAGATGACATGAATACAGATTACATGAATACTGATTACAGCACGGTCTTAAACAAAGTATTCCGTCTTCTCTCCCAAGCTTGACAAATAATAATAATTTCTTCCTGAAGCACAACTCCAGCTCAAGAAGATCAACATAAATTGAGGACATTTGACTAAAAAAGTACTTCCCTTACATCCTCGTAGACAGGGTGTGTGCGTGTGTGTGTGTGTGTGTGTGTGTGTGTGTGTGTGTGTGTGTGTGTGTGTGTGTGTGTGTGTGTGTGTGTGTGTGTGTGTGTGTGTGTGTGTGTGTGTGTGTGTGTGTGTGTGTGTGTGTGTGTGTGTGTGTGTGTGTGTTAGGGAGTGCTGGTCCCCAGGGGACAGACTGGGAGGTCCGTAGAGACATTATGAAGCTATTAGAATACATGATGATGGTCCTCAGGAGGACTCACACACTGGGAAGGGGGAACACTGGAAACAACAAACAGATCAATAGATTTATCAATACCCCTAATCAATCCACAGCCTGAAGGGACAATCCTCTCTCTCTCTCTCTCTCTCTCTCTCTCTCTCTCTCTCTCTCTCTCTCTCTCTCTCCCCCTCTCTCTAATTCATCACTTACCCTCTCTGTTCTGTGTGTGTCTCCCTCTCAAGTAGAGTCAAGTGTTCCTTTATTATTAATCCTCTTGGGGAAAGTCAAGTGTGATAGCAGCATGGGGGGGGGGGGGGGGTACAGGTAGGATAAGTAGTAATAATAATAATGGAACAAAGTGCAAGTAGTAATGATGATAGTGATAACAGTAGTAGTAGTGAGTGGCAGGATTTAGTCAGACAGTAGTAATAGTGATGATGGTATACATGGTCCAACACGCTGCACCAGAGTGTTATTACTACTGTTATTAATAATAATAATAACTAGGGATGTCCGATATTATCGGCCTACCGATATTATCTGCCGATATCGGCATTTAAATGTGATATCGGAAAATATCTGTATCGGTTTTCAAATTCTTTTTTGTATTTATTTATTTTTTACATTTCTATAACCTTTATTTACCCAGGCAAGCAAGTAAGAACAAATTCTGATTTTATTTATTGTCAAAAGTATGCATAATGTTGTGTTAATTCCACAACAAGAGATATGTAATTACCTGAAATTATTTAGTTTTTTGGGGGGGGGGAAACCCTGCATATATCGGTATCGGTTGATATCGGTATCGGAAATTAAGAGTTGGACAATATCGGTATATCGGTATCGGTAAAAAAGCCAATATCGAGCATCCCTAATAATAACAAGTATTATTATATTGAATAATGAATCGATAGTAATCACAATAATACTCCTCCTCTCCCAGGCTACGGGGGTTCAGCGAAGCGGGCGGAGCCTCATCCGTTCCCGGCGCAGCGCTTCCTGGAAGACGGCGAATCGTTCGTGGCACTTGCCGTGGAAACGGCTCTGATTGGCTTAGGGCAGCAGAGGGTGATGCCCGACGGCCTGTACGCCCAGGAGAAGGTGTGTCGCAACGAAGAGCAGCTACTGGCCAAGCTCCAGGAAGTAGAACTGGGCGACGCGCTGGTGAAGATCTTCCGAAAGCAAGCCATCTTCCTGCTAGAGGGTGAGTGTGAGACCAGAGGCCTTTCAGAGGGAAGTCGCTCTCACTTCCTGTTAGAGGCTGAGTGACACCAGAGGCCTTTCAGAGTCGCTCTCACTTCCTGTTAGAGGCTGAGTGAGACCAGAGGGAAGTCGCTCTCACTTCCTGTTAGAGGCTGAGTGAGACCAGAGGGAAGTCGCTCTCACTTCCTGTTAGAGGCTGAGTGAGACCAGAGGGAAGTCGCTCTCACTTCCTGTTAGAGGCTGAGTGACACCAGAGGGAAGTCGCTCTCACTTCCTGTTAGAGGCGGAGTGAGACCAGAGGGAAGTCGCTCTCACTTCCTGTTAGAGGCTGAGTGAGACCAGAGGGAAGTCGCGCTCACTTCCTGTTAGAGGCTGAGTGAGACCAGAGGGAAGTCGATCTCACTTCCTGTTAGAGGCTGAGTGAGACCAGAGGGAAGTCGCTCTCACTTCCTGTTAGAGGCTGAGTGAGACCAGAGGGAAGTCGCTCTCACTTCCTGTAATGCGTCGCGTGAGCCACGCCAGGCACAGCATTGGTGGGCTTTACTGCCACTCAACTAGCTTGTTTGAGACAGAGTCCTGCGGTTGTTTACTAAAGACAGCGCCGGTGTAAAAGTCCCGCCCCTTTTAAGAGACGGGAAGTGTTGCTACAGACAGAAGTGGCCCGAATCTGATTCTTTTGCTCATGTGACTCAGATATTTTGTGTAAACGGCACAGAGACAGACAAATCACATGGAATCTGATCTTTTCAATTCAGATATGGGCCACTTTCATATGTGGTCTTAAATCAGATACAGGGCTGATCTTTTTTTGCAATGTGACCTCCGTCTGAACAGTCATATGATCAGAATTCATGTGATTTTTACGTCACTCTAGATTGACATTTATCACAATTCTGCGCTGGTGGGAGTCACTCAGTGAACACAAACATGGTAGACAGCTGTGATGGAGGTGGTCAGCGAATACAGACATGGAAGACAGCTGTGATGGAGGTGGTCAGTGAAGGGACAGTGATGTGGTTGCCTTATAAATATTTGGGCTGATATTTCTGTACAAGTAAAACTTGAGGGGACGTATCATAACCGCTCTGTGTTTGAAAGCATATTGAACGAAGAAATGGCTCTTTCACCTCCACTATTGTCTCCACTGCAATCAACTTGTGAATTAAACCATAAACGGTGACTTCAGTGTCCTCCGTGTTTACGTTCATTTTTTGCAGGTCAGTTCAGGAGCGTGACCAGTTCACACTGGAATCTGATATTGGCCCCATTTAAAAAAAATAATGTGAACAGCCAAACAAAAGAAATCAGATCTGAATCAGAAATGAGCTTGCAGTGCAAACGCAGCCTTACAGTATCTTTGGGGAGACGCTCATTGACATACATACGAGACGGCCATACACACACACACACACACACACACACACACACACACACACACACACACACATAAATTACTCTCACACATAACATGCTTAAAATAGCCCACGTACTGTATTTATAACATTTACACACACACACACACACACACACACACACACACACACACACACACACACACACACACACACACACACACACACACACAGGGTATAGAATCAGTGGTATTTATTTAGTTGGTCTCAGACATGCATGTGGCAGCAGCATGGAGCAGCGTTCTGCAGTGCAGGCTGCTGCTCCCTCAGACTGGATGGCTGGTATTTAGAGGGTGGTTTCCAGGCCCTCCCTCTCCCCAGGGCAGGCCTCTCCTCCACAGGGCCCAGGAAGTAGCCCGACTCCCAGGCTCCACCACAGACAGCAGGCCTCTCGGCACACAAACCGCTCTGTGTGTGTGTGTGTGTGTGATTGTCAGATTTTTGGACTGTTTGACCATGGTGTGTTCAGTGTGTCCGTGTGACATGTGTACATTTGTACTTTGAATGTTTGTGTGTGTGTGTGTGTATGTATTTACAGTGTTTGTGTATGTATGTATTTACAGTGTGTGTGTGCGTTTGCTTTGTAAGTATGTGTGTATGTATTTACAGTGTCTGTGTATGTATGTATTTACAGTATGTGTGTGCATTTGCTTTGTAAGTATGTGTGTGTATGTATTTACAGTGTGTGTATGTATGTATGTATGTATTTACAGTGTGTGTGTATGTATTTACAGTGTGTGTGTGTGTATATTTACAGTTTGCGTGTGTGTGTTTGCTTTGTAAGTATGTGTGCTGGGATTGTGTGTGTGAATGTGTATGCGCACACATGCTCATTTGTGTACACTCTGTGTGTGTGTGTGTGTGTCGGTGTGAGTGTATGTGCGCACATGCTCATTAGTGTACACCCTTTGTGTGTGTGTGTGTTCGAGTGTGTGTGTGTTTGTGTGTGCATGTATGTGTTTAATGTGGCTTGTGGTTTGGGGCCCTCTCACTTGGAAGCCTCTAATGACGGTGCTGGCTGGTCTCACATATGGCTTCTGCCAACGCAGTTTGTTTTAGAGGCCAGTGTGAAAAGCAGGCCACACACACACACACACACACACACACACACACACACACACACACACAGACGTGAAGCTGTGGCTGGCTGGGAGGCTGGGTCCTGGATGTGATGTGTGTGTTTAAAAGACGCTGGTCTATAAGCAGATTAGTCTCAGAGATCCACACTGTGAATGAAACACTCCCCTCTAGATCTAATATTCTACATACATACATAATCTATACATGCATATGATCCCTCCAGATCGTTCACATCTGGCGTGTGTCAGACGGGACACATACTGTACTATTTCAACAGGGAACGTGGTGTTTTATGTTGGTCATGGCTACATGTGTAACTGGAATCAGCCATGTTCCACTGCAGGGGCCAAGCCCTGGCCAGATTAGAGACAGAGAGAGCGCCGTAATCTGGTCAAAGAAGCACAGCCAGACTCTAGTGGTGTTTAATCTGACAAGCTTTACCACCACATAGAATTCTACTTTCTCAACCCTACTTCTTTGTCTGGTTCTATTTATTAGCTAGTCTCTCTAGTGTTGTTTAACTGGTCTCTATGTTGTCTAACTGGTCTCTAGTGTTGTCTAACTGGTCTCTAGTGTTGTCTAACTGGTCTCTAGTGTTGTCTAACTGGTCTCTAGTGTTGTCTAACTGCTCTCTGGTGTTGTCTAACTGGTCTCTATGTTGTCTAACTTGTCTCTAGTGTTGTCTAACTGCTCTCTGGTGTTGTCTAACTGGTCTCTAGTGTTGTCTAACTGCTCTCTGGTGTTGTCTAACTGGTCTCTATGTTGTCTAACTTGTCTCTAGTGTTGTCTAACTGCTCTCTGGTGTTGTCTAACTGGTCTCTAGTGTTGTCTAACTGGTCTCTATGTTGTCTAACTGCTCTCTAGTGTTGTCTAACTGCTCTCTAGTGTTGTCTAACTGCTCTCTAGTGTTGTCTAACTGCTCTCTAGTGTTGTCTAACTGCTCTCTGGTGTTGTATAACTGGTCTCTAGTGTCTAACTTGTCTCTAGTGTTGTCTAACTGCTCTCTGGTGTTGTCTAACTGGTCTCTAGTGTTGTCTAACTGGTCTCTAGTGTTGTCTAACTGCTCTCTAGTGTTGTGTAACTGCTCTCTAGTGTTGTCTAACTGCTCTCTAGTGTTGTATAACTGCTCTCTAGTGTTGTCTAACTGGTCTGTAGTGTCTAACTGGTCTCTATGTTGTCTAACTGGTCTCTATTGTTGTCTAACTGGTCTCTAGTGTTGTCTAACTGGTCTCTAGTGTTGTATAACTGGTCTCTAGTGTTGTCTAACTGGTCTCTATTGTTGTCTAACTGGTCTCTATTGTTGTCTAACTGGTCTCTAGTGTTGTATAACTGGTCTCTAGTGTTGTCTAACTGCTCTCTAGTGTTGTCTAACTGGTCTCTAGTGTTGTATAACTGGTCTCTAGTGTTGTCTAACTGGTATCTAGTGTCTAACTGGTCTCTATGTTGTCTAACTGGTCTCTATTGTTGTCTAACTGGTCTCTAGTGTTGTCTAACTGGTCTCTATGTTGTCTAACTGGTCTCTAGTGTCTAACTGCTCTCTAGTGTTGTCTAACTGCTCTCTAGTGTTGTCTAACTGGTCTCTAGTGTTGTCTATCTGCTCTCTAGTGTTGTCTAACTGCTCTCTAGTGTTGTCTAACTGGTCTCTAGTGTTGTCTAACTGGTCTCTAGTGTTGTCTAACTGCTCTCTAGTGTTGTCTAACTGCTCTCTAGTGTTGTCTAACTGCTCTCTAGTGTCTAACTGCTCTCTAGTGTTGTCTAACTGGTCTCTAGTGTTTAACTGGTCTCTAGTGTTGTCTAACTGCTCTCTAGTGTTGTTTAACTGCTCTCTAGTGTTTAACTGGTCTCTAGTGTTGTCTAACTGCTCTCTAGTGTTGTTTAACTGCTCTCTAGTGTTGTTTAACTGGTCTCTAGTGTTGTCTAACTGCTCTCTAGTGTTGTCTAACTGCTCTCTAGTGTTGTCTAACTGCTCTCTAGTGTTGTCTAACTGCTCTCTAGTGTTGTCTAACTGCTCTCTAGTGTTGTCTATCTGCTCTCTAGTGTTGTCTAACAGCTCTCTAGTGTTGTCCAACTGGTATCTAGTGTTGTCTAACTGCTCTCTAGTGTTGTCTAACTGGTCTCTAGTGTTGTCTAACTGGTCTCTAGTGTTGTCTAACTGGTCTCTAGTGTCTAACTGCTCTCTAGTGTTGTCTAACTGGTCTCTAGTGTTGTCTAACTGGTCTCTAGTGTTGTCTAACTGCTCTCTAACTGGTCTCTAGTGTTGTCTAACTGCTCTCTAGTGTTGTCTAACTGGTCTCTAGTGTTGTCTAACTGCTCTCTAGTGTTGTCTAACTGGTCTCTAGTGTTGTCTAACTGCTCTCTAGTGTTGTCTAACTGCTCTCTAGTGTTGTCTAACTGCTCTCTAGTGTTGTCTAACTGGTATCTAGTGTTGTCTAACTGGTCTCTAGTGTCTAACTGCTCTCTAGTGTTGTCTAACTGCTCTCTAGTGTTGTCTAACCGGTCTCTAGTGTTGTCTAACTGGTCTCTAGTGTTGTCTAACTGGTCTCTAGTGTTGTATAACTGGTCTCTAGTGTTGTCTAACTGGTCTCTAGTGTTGTCTAACTGCTCTCTAGTGTTGTCTAACTGGTCTCTAGTGTTGTCTAACTGGTCTCTAGTGTCTAACTGCTCTCTAGTGTCTATCTGCTCTCTAGTGTTGTCTAACTGGTTTCTAGTGTTGTCTAACTGCTCTCTAGTGTTGTATAACTGGTCTCTATGTTGTCTAACTGGTCTCTAGTGTTGTCTAACTGCTCTCTAGTGTCTAACTGCTCTCTAGTGTCTAACTGCTCTCTAGTGTTGTCTAACTGCTCTCTAGTGTCTAACTGCTCTCTAGTGTTGTCTAACTGCTCTCTAGTGTTGTCTAACTGCTCTCTAGTGTTGTCTAACTGGTCTCTAGTGTTGTTTAACTGCTCTCTAGTGTTGTATAACCGGTCTCTATGTTGTCTAACTGGTCTCTAGTGTTGTCTAACTGCTCTAGTGTTGTCTAACTGGTCTCTAGTGTTGTCTAACTGCTCTCTAGTGTCTAACTGCTCTCTAGTGTTGTCTAACTGCTCTCTAGTGTTGTCTAACTGCTCTCTAGTGTCTAACTGCTCTCCAGTGTTGTCTAACTGTGTGTTTGTCTCCTACAGCTGGTCCGTACAGTGGTCTGGGGGAGCTGCTCTACAGAGAGAGTGTCCCCATGCACACCTTCGCCAAGTATCTCTTCACCTCCCTGCTACCTCATGACGCCGAGCTGGCGTATAAAATTGCACTGAGAGCCATGAGGTAAGTCCAGTCTATTCCAGTCCAGTCTATTCCAGTCCAGTCTATTCCAGTCCAGTCTATTCTAGTCCAGTCTATTCCAGTCCAGTCTATTCCAGTCCAGTCTATTCCAGTCCAGTCTATTCCAGTCCAGTCTATTCCAGTCCAGTCTATTCTAGTCCAGTCTATTCCAGTCCAGTCTATTCCAGTCTATTCCAGTCCAATCTATTCCAGTTCAGTCTATTCCAGTCCAGTCTATTCTAGTCCAGTCTATTCTAGTCTAGTCTATTCCAGTCCAGTCTATTCCAGTCCAATCTATTCCAGTTCAGTCTATTCCAGTCCAGTCTATTCCAGTCCAGTCTATTCTAGTCCAGTCTATTCCAGTCTATTCCAGTCCAGTCTATTCTAGTCCAGTCTATTCCAGTCCAGTCTATTCCAGTCTATTCCAGTCCAATCTATTCCAGTTCAGTCTATTCCAGTCCAGTCTATTCCAGTCCAGTCTATTCCAGTCCAGTCTATTCTAGTCCAGTCTATTCTAGTCCAGTCTAGTCCAGTCCAGGGCAGTCCAGTCTATTCTATTCCAGTCCAGTCTATTCCAATCTAATCTAGTCCAGTCTATTCCAATCTAGTCTATTCCAGTCCAGTCTAGTCCTATCTTGTCTAGTCCAGTCCAGTCTATTCCTATCTTGTCTAGTCCAGTCTATTCCTATCTTGTCTATTCCTATCTTGTCTAGTCCAGTCTTGTCTAGTCCAGTCTATTCCTATCTTGTCTAGTCCTATCTTGTCTAGTCCAGTCTATTCCAGTCCAGTCTATTCCAGTCCAGTCTATTCCAGTCCAGTCTATTCTAGTCCAGTCTATTCTAGTCCAGTCTAGTCCAGTCCAGGGCAGTCCAGTCTATTCTATTCCAGTCCAGTCTATTCCAATCTAATCTAGTCCAGTCTATTCCAATCTAGTCTATTCCAGTCCAGTCTAGTCCTATCTTGTCTAGTCCAGTCCAGTCTATTCCTATCTTGTCTAGTCCAGTCTATTCCTATCTTGTCTATTCCTATCTTGTCTAGTCCAGTCTTGTCTAGTCCAGTCTATTCCTATCTTGTCTAGTCCTATCTTGTCTAGTCCAGTCTAGTCTAGTCCTATCTTGTCCAGTCTAGTCTCCTGTATTCAGTACAAACAGGCTTTACAGTCACAGAGAGAGTAGAGACAGAGTGAGAGGAGAAACATACAGTGTGGTCAACCTACAGTACAATACAGTATTCACCACATGTGTACCGTAGCCTGTGTTTTTAACGTCTTCGATGCTATTTATTCGCACGATAAAAGGAACGGCGAAAGATCAAAGCAAACGCATGAAACAGACTGTGTGCTGGTGAGATTGAAAGCCCCTAGAGGCCTGTGACGGTATCTCGCCTAAATGAAACAAGACGGGCAATGATGGAACAAAATGATAAAAAATAAGTATTATATAATAGTATTTAGTGAGTACGCACGTACATCACAGATACTCACAAAGTACTGTAAATACTGTAGTACAATATATTGCAACACTACTATGCACGTCTGCCCCCTCTGCTACTCTAGTCTTCTCATCCTCCCCCCCCCTCCTCCTCACTGCCATCACGAGGGAGTTGGAGATGAGAGGAGAGAGAAGAGAGGGAGAGAAAGTAGGAGACGGGGGAGGAGATGAGGAGATGGTCATTTGCATTTCAGTCAGGAGTTGCTGCCCCGGATCAGAAAGCACATTTAACTTTAACCAGCTTCTCTGCCTCTTTTCACTCTCATGTTTGGTTTGTGTGTGTGTGTTTGTGTAAGAGATTGTGTGCCTGTGTGTGTGCACGCGTGCGCGGGAGGGAGGGAGGGAGGCAGAATCGCGAGCTATCTGGGGCGCTGTTTAATCACAAAGCCTCCTTTTTTCGCTGGAATCCTCGCTAAATAATTCAACGCCGCTGAAAATGAGTTTTATAAAAATGTGTGAATAATAAATACATGCTGTTGGTTTTCGCTCTGACCGCCGTGAGGGTGCCGTGAAACTTTATATCTCATCTCGGCCCCAAATGTAAAGCGGCCGGCTACTAGGAGTTTATAACTGATTATGTAACCGTCTCAATTTAATACCGAACGCCGCCTCCGCATGACCTACATAAACAAACGAGACCGTCGCCACGACGAGAAGATCGGCCGCTACTATATACTATAGTGATTCTAAACCTCCTGAAGTACAGCATCACTATTACTGAGCAGCCCAGGCTGTTCATGTTGCTTCTACTGTGGTATTACTTAGCCCTTTCACTGCCACACTGCAGAAGGTTAACCCTTTACTATCACACTAGCGACGGTAACCGTCGGTAGTGTGATAGTAAAGGGTTAACCTTCTGTAGTGTGGCAGTGAAAGGGTTAACCTGCTGTTGTGTGGCTGTGAAAGGGTTAACCCTCTGTGTGGAATTCGGGCATCATCAGCATGGGGGAGGGGAGGTACAGGTATGGGCAGGGTAATAGTAGAAAGACATAAATATAGGCAATAAAATTAGATCTGAATTATAAAGATAGGAGGAAAGAATACACAGTGTAAACAATATAATTAACTCTGAATATGAGAAAGTAAACGGTGTAATCAAATGTGCAGATGAGGGTCAGTTATATTACACATTACTAGGGGCCTAGGGCTGTCCCTGACTAAGGATTTGGATGGTCGACTATGATTGGCCAAAATTTGCCTTCGACTATTGGTAAAAAAAAAAAAGTATAATATTCTTTTTAATTTTTTTATTTAATTTTTTTAATTTTTTTATCATTCCATTTGGGCTGTGGGGGGGTGCTTAATGTCTGAAGGAGTCGACTGAAGGCTTCTCGTCCTCTGCAAAAGCATGCAATTGGTCCACTGATGGATACATCTTGATATTTGTCTAGTCTAGTGTGTTCATTAGATGGGTGAAATCCTCTTTCAGTGCCTCTGTGCCTGTTTTCATAGGTAGTTAGCCTCTGGTATGTGTGCCATTAGCGTTAGCCACGCTTCTAGACCTCTTTTCTTTTGGAAAGAATGATAAAAGAAATATATATATATTTTTTTATAAATTATTATAAAAAAAAAAGTTTATTTGACTAAGAGGTTGGCAGTCGACTACGGCTCCTTTCGACCGATTAGTAGACTAATCGACTAATAGGGGTCAGCCCTAGTGAATATAAATCACAACATAGATAATATGCGTGCCATTAGCGTTAGCTACGCTTCTAGGCCTCTTTTCTTTTGGAAAGAATGATAAAAAAATATATATATATATATTTATAAATCTTTTTTGTTTGTTTTTTGTATTCGACTAAGAGGTTGGCTAGTCGACTACGGCTCCTTTCGACCGATTAATCGACTAATAGGGGTCAGCCCTACACATTACAATACATATGGGCAATAAATTATTATAATCTGAATATATACTATGAGTAAAAGTAAACGGTATACACAGGTGCAGTATACACAAGGTGGTACCCTAACTGGCATGATATACGTCATATTATGTTACACGTTGTAGACCGTGCGGGTTAGGTGGTTAAGAGTCGGACACACTTATGGATGGACTGCATTTATATATAACAGCTTTTATCCAAAGCGCTTTACAACTTATGCCTCACATTCACCCACTCACTCACACATTCACACACCGACGGCGGAGGCGGCCATGCAAGGTGCCGACCCGTTCATCGGGAGCAGTTAGGGGGGTTAAGTGTCTTGCTCAAGGACACCTCGACAAGC
>NC_140175.1:21075311-21105311 GCF_963971535.1 Notolepis coatsorum
ACATTAGACCATGTTATATAAAGTTAAAACCGCTACATGCATGTAGCTTAACCGATTGAGTTGTAATGTTTCAAGTTTCTTTAATAGTTGTCATACAGAAGTACAGAATACTTTTGTACAAAATGCTTCTTACTGTTGCGCTCCAGAGACTGTGCATGACAAGATAAGTATGAAATAAAAACATAGTAAAAATTAGAAGAAAAAAAAAAAGAGGTCACAGTGTTCAGTTTAGACATATGTACAATGTTCGTAGACGTAGTTACCATACAATATACAATACTGTGCAGTGTACTAATATACAATACTATATAGTGCAAGGCATAAATGGACGAGGTGCAGTTTAGGTACAATTCACAGTAGGTGTACGAGTTGTAGTGCAAATCCTTTATCAATAAATATAAAGTGTAAGTGTGTTTGTGTGATCTAAAGTGTGGAGAGTGGGTGCTGCAGTGTGTTGTTTGTTTGAGTGAGTGTGTGTGTGCGTGTGGGTGTGTGTGCTGTGTGCATTTGATGGTTGTTGCATACAATGTATCAAATCGGCAACTGCCAAGTCAACAGTCGAGCGGCATTCTGGGAACCCAGGTTTAGTTTAGTTTAGTTTACTCAGTTTATTTGATCAGGGAAAGTGCATATCAATCAACAGTTATACATTTATAAATGAATACAAATAAAAAAAACTGTAAATATGCCAACATTAGCAGGGTTGCTAGTTTTCTGTTGTAGTCCCTGGATTTGATGACGGGTGTCTTTGACCAGCGATCGACAGACGTCTCTCCCGGTGTTTGTTTACATTTCATGGAACGACGGCGTGCACTCGCCGCTGAATACGTGTTTATTTTCTAAAGTAGCTCTAACGCTGTGTCTCCGTGTCCGCCGCTCTCTCAGGTGACGCTCGTAAACTAGAGACAGTGTTGGAGTCCATCCAGAAGAACATCCACTCCTCATCTCACATCTTCAAGCTGGCCCAGGACGCCTTCAAGATCGCCACCCTCATGGACAGCCTGCCAGACCTCACGCTGCTCAAAGTCTCCCTGGAGCTGGGTCTTCAGGTAGCAGAGACACACATGCACACACACATGCACGCACGCGCACGCACACACACACACACACACACACTTGATTTCCAAATCATATCACGCAACATAATAATATATATGGTTTTAAGAAAAAAGATTAAAGATTATTATTTAAAAATAAATTTTGGTACGTTTTACTTATCTGTAGATACTATATCTATATCTTTTTGAATATACCTGCATATAATCATTTTTTAATATTTATAAAAAATAAATAATCCTTTATTTTGTATATACATTTATTATTTGAACGGCTTAAGGCTATATCTGTACTTGATGTTTGTTTGTTATGTTGCATATTTAAAATAAACTTCAATCAATAAAAAAATATACCTACTTATACACCTGCATATAACCCCTACAACTAATAACTATAAGCTGTATGTACCGTATATATATTTTTATTCTTACCATATAATATATTAGTAGTATATTATATATATACATCTGTCTCTGTACATACCTGCATATAATCCTTTTTACATATATGTAGATACTATATCTATATCTGTACATATTCCTTACCTACTAGTGACGCTGCTGGCCAGTATGACTTACTACCATAGTGTCTTTATACCTGTATCACTGTACATATTAATATTACAACTCTGTACATACATCTGATTAGCACTATCACTCAGTAGAGTACTCATTTATATATTTTATACCCAGTTTAATCATCTGTACATTGTATATTACTAATTGCACTTTACTGTTACATTTGCACTCTGGTTACATTTTAATACATTTTAATCTAATCTAATCGAATGTGATCTGATCTGATCTTGTGTTCCTGTTGTTCTGCAGGTCATGAGGATGACTCTGTCGACGTTAAACTGGCGCAGGAGGGAGATGGTGAGGTGGTTGGTCACCTGCGCTACTGAAGTTGGTGAGTTGCTGCACAGTCTCCTCCTGCCGTCTGTGGTCACCGGCTCAGCCCTCTTCGTGTGTGTGTGTGTGTGTCTTTGTGTGTGTGTGTGTGTGTGTGGACTAAGCCTTGTGTCCAGGTGTGTGTGTGTGTGTGTATCTTCTATGTAGACTAAGCCTTGTGTCCAGGTGTGTGTGTGTATGTGTGTATCTTGTCTACAGTATGAAGACTAAGCCTTGTGTGTGTGTGTGTGTGTGTGTGTGTATCTGGTCTCTGTAGACTAAGCCTTGCTCCGCTCTGTCTCCAGGTGTGTGTGTGTGTGTGTATCTGGTCTCTGTAGACTAACCCTCGCTCCTCTGTCTCCAGGTGTGTGTGTGTGTGTATCTCTGTAGACTAACCCTCGCTCCTCTGTCTCCAGGTGTGTGTGTGTGTGTGTATCTCTGTAGACTAACCCTCTCTCCTCTGTCTCCAGGTGTGTGTGTGTGTATCTCTGTAGACTAACCCTCGCTCCTCTGTCTCCAGGTGTGTGTGTGTGTATCTCTGTAGACTAAGCCTCACTCCTCTGTCTCCAGGTGTGTGTGTGTGTATCTCTGTAGACTAAGCCTCACTCCTCTGTCTCCAGGTGTGTGTGTGTGTATCTCTGTAGACTAAGCCTTGCTCCGCTCTGTCTCCAGGTGTGTGTATGTGTGTGTATCTCTGTAGACTAACCCTCGCTCCTCTGTCTCCAGGTGTGTGTGTGTGTATCTCTGTAGACTAACCCTCGCTCCTCTGTCTCCAGGTGTGTGTGTGTGTGTGTATCTCTGTAGACTAAGCCTCTCTCCTCTCTGTCTCCAGGTGTGTGTGTGTGTGTATCTCTGTAGACTAACCCTCGCTCCTCTGTCTCCAGGTGTGTGTGTGTGTATCTCTGTAGATTAACCCTCTCCTCTCTGTCTCCAGGTGTGTGTGTGTGTATCTCTGTAGACTAAGCCTCTCTCCTCTCTGTCTCCAGGTGTGTGTGTGTGTATCTCTGTAGACTAACCCTCGCTCCTCTGTCTCCAGGTGTGTGTGTGTGTATCTCTGTAGATTAACCCTCTCCTCTCTGTCTCCAGGTGTGTGTGTGTGTATCTCTGTAGACTAACCCTCGCTCCTCTGTCTCCAGGTGTGTGTGTGTGTGTATCTCTGTAGACTAAGCCTCTCTCCTCGCTGTCTCCAGGTGTGTGTGTGCGTGTGTGTGTGTGTGTGTATCTCTGTAGATTAACCCTCTCCTCTCTGTCTCCAGGTGTCTACGCGCTCGACAGCATCATGCAGAGCTGGTTCACCCTCTTCACGCCCACCGAGGCCACCAGCATCGTGGCGACCACCGTCATGTCCAACAGCACCATCGTGCGCCTCCACCTGGACTGCCACCAGCAGGAGAACCTGGCCTCCTCCGCCCGCACCCTGGCGCTGCAGTGCGCCATGAAGGACCCGCAGAACTGCGCCCTCTCGGCGCTGACGCTCTGCGAGAAGGACCACATCGCCTTCGAGACGGCGTACCAGATCGCGCTGGACGCGGCGGCCACGGGCATGAGCTACACGCAGCTGTTCACCATCGCCCGCTACATGGAGCACCGCGGCTACCCGGTGCGGGCGTACAAGCTGGCCACGCTCGCCATGGCCCACCTGAACCTCAGCTACAACCAGGACACGCACCCGGCCATCAACGACGTGCTGTGGGCGTGCGCGCTCAGCCACTCGCTGGGCAAGAACGAGCTGGCGGCCGTCATCCCCCTGGTGGTGAAGAGCGTGAAGTGCGCCACGGTGCTCTCGGACATCCTGCGGCGCTGCACGCTGACCACGCCCGGCGTGGTGGTGTCGTCGGTGCTGCACCACGGGCGCAGGAACTCGGGGAAGCTGATGTCGCTGGACAAGGCGCCGCTCAGGCAGCTGCTGGACGCCACGATCGGCGCGTACATCAACACCACGCACTCGCGCCTCACGCACATCAGCCCGCGGCACTACAGCGAGTTCATCGAGTTCCTGGGGAAGGCGCGGGAGACGTTCCTGATGGCGCACGACGGACACGTCCAGTTCACGCAGTTCATAGACAACCTGAAACAGATCTACAAGGGCAAGAAGAAACTCATGATGCTCGTCAGAGAGAGATTTGGTTGAGAGAAAAAAAAACAGATCGAAAGATCGATTAGCCCTTCTTTCTTTTTTTTACTTGAGTCTGCCTTCTTGTCCTTTTTTTAACGTCAAGGGAAAATGACTGCATTGAATAAAATTCTCACATCTTATTGCTTTGATCTTTGGAAAGTTGGATGTTTTGGAATTTGTGGAGATTGGGATACGTTTTCCTGGATCTGGAGCGGGAGTTTTAACCCCGCCACGGACGGTTAGGGAGGTCGAACGTTCTGCCGTGATGTCGTCATCAAACGGGAGCTCCGCCCCCCACAATGCTGTTCAGAACGCAGTTTCGGCTCCTTGTGTTTTCGGGGGGAACTTCCCTCACAAAAGGCCAAAGTCCCAGACTATACTTTCACTTGGTAGAACAAACAACAACCACTCAAATTGTAGCCAACCCCTGTGTGTGTACATGATGGCGTTTGTTGGGTGATGATGATGTGTTGGCGTTTGATTTGCCTGTCAAAATGGCGTCTGCGTTTTTCATTCAAATGGTTACTCCCCTTAAATTGGAGCCAACAATGAGGTCTTTGCATCTAAACGTTGCCCCGAGTCTCGACTACAACCGTGTGAAATCGGATTATTCTTTCCGTTTGGGACTTTTGAGTTTTTAACCAAAAGGCAATGGGTGCGCCGTCACCTATTAGGAATTCAATGCGGCCAAAGCTGCGCAAGTGTTCTGCTAAAAAAAAAGGCAGTTTTCCACGATCGATTATAATGTATCAAGTGATTACAGGAAGTTGCTGTAATCCACTAAAAAACTAAAGTTTTGATTTTTTTTCTTTATATTGTAGACCATCTCACAGAGGTGGAATATGCAATTTAAATAAATATTGGCTCTACCACCGATTATATATACCGGTGACGGCAGAAAAAAACGTTGGACCTCCCTGCTGTCTTCACACAGCGGGACAAAGGAACTGACCGTTCCTCTGGAACGAGAACGGGTACATTTTGGTTCAAAACCATTAGCACTTGAAATAAAGGTGAAATAAAGTGGATTTGTAAAAAGAAAATAAAAAAAATAAGATTCTATGAATCCACAACGTCGGCCTCCCGCTCGCCGCCTCCGGAGCTTCCCGTGACCGCCATCCTCTCCGTGACATCACAGATTACATTCTCTGTGACGTCATCATTAGCGCGTACACACTCTTAGAACGGGTGCGCGTGCGCCCCCCCCGGGGTGGGATTCGAACCCCCGACCCCCGGCAGTGTTAGCGCCACACCGTGCTCGACCTATCCTTCGAGCACCGCGCGGGAACCACACGAGTGTTGTTCATATTCTTAAAAGATTTCAATTGAACCGTCCAAACCTTCTCGGAATAAGATATGTGAATTCTGTTTTTAGGGGTAGATTTTTTCCCTTTTTTTTTTACAAAAAGAAAAATGAAAGAGGAAAAAAAAATGAAAAAAGAAACGACTGTAAACAATAAAACACCACTCGGTATTAATGTGTATAAACATATTTAGTTTGCAAACAGGAAGAAAAAAAAAAGATGAAAATTGTCATATTGTGGACGTTTGTGTGTTTCCCTTTATATGTATGAATGCGCGCGTGCAAGAGAGTGAGAGTGAGTGAGAGAGAGTGAGTGAGAGAGAGCAAGAGAGAGAGAGCGAATGTGAAAGAACTAAAGAGAAAACGGAAAAACAAAAAATCTTTTGGTTTACACTGAGTATATGTTGTCCAGTGGCAAAATGTCCGCCGAGCACCGCCTCCCGTTCCCTCTGATAAACCGCCTCCCGTTCCCTCCGCTAAACCGCTTCAAACAGCCTCAAAGAGACGAAACGGCTTTAAAACCAAACGGAGCAACTCCATCCGACGTGACAAGTACCTCTTATTAAAAAGGACCCAGCTTTACCCCCCCCCGCCCCTCACCCCCCTCCCCCACCACCAACCGCTCAGTGTAGTTCCAAGTGTGTGTCGACACTTAAAGGAAAAGAAAACAAACAACCGACGACCGGAATCCAGTTTCTGAGTTGATTTTGTATTATTACTTTATTTAAAACATTTTTAATTTAGTTTTTTCTTCTCTATTAGTAACATCGACCACCACCACCACCACCACCACACCTCTCCAGGCTGTTTTGGCTTCTTAGTGATGTTCATACAGGCTCTTCACACATTGAACAGGACATTCTGTATGCTTGTTATAAACACACACACACACACACACGTATACACACACACACACACACACTCCCACGGGGAAGAAAAACACACAACAACACAGCAACAAACTGTCGTTAGTGCTTGCGCTTGTGGAAACTTAGCAACTGTCAACATACATTCTCAGGGATTTCTAAGAAAAAAAAGAAAAAGAAAAAAAACAACAACAAAAAGCGGACAAAAATGACAAAAAAGAAAGAATGAAAGCATTTTATTGTACTGTATATATGATAGTATATGTCTGAATATTGAAAAAAAAAATGTATACGTTAACTAATTTATGAAAGAATATTCTATGTGATGCAAAATACTTGAAGCTGCAGTACCATGGTTTTTTTGAAGACATATCAGAAGGACTTCTTCAGGGGCCAGGCTTGGGGAGCCCGTCTGCACAACAGGAACTGGCCTATTGCGAGACAGGAAACGGGACGTGTATTTTGTATCGTCGTGCAGAATATATGTGTTCTCCAGTTGTACACACGGAAAAACTTTTTATTGGGCACCACAGAAGAAGAAGAGGAGGGGGGGACATTTAAAAAGAGACCTTCCGAGGAGCCAGAAGCAGCAAGCCTTAGCGTTGGAGAGAGAAGAAGAAGAAGAAGAAGAAAAATGTCAAGAGTGCACGTGAACTCAGGCCCAGTGCCTATGAAGCCGTATACAACGTCGATGTGACGGAAACCCTTGACTCTACTAATAATCAGCGTATGGATACGGTGAAGTGAAATCTGGCCTGACCACGCCCCGCTTCTCCTTCCGCAGTGATTCAGTCACACACTCACACTCACACAAACACACAAAAAAGGAAGCTCAATTTTTATGCACAACGGACGTGTACATGCCTCCTCTTCTGCTGACATCTTGACTTTGTGCAGGACAGAAAGTTGTAGAATCTCGACTGTTCCACTTTTTTACGCTTTTTTCCGTTTTTGTTTTTATTTTCTCTCTTCCTTTTTAAATGTTTTTATTTCGTTTCCGTTTTTTTTGTTTCTCTAGAATTCCTCGAACAAGGACAGCCTTCTTTCTTGCCTTTGTCTTAACGCTTTAAAATAACCAAATGGAAGTTCTAACTACCAAACTTTGTTCATTAAAATGAAAAAGCCAACCCTTGACTTTGGTTACAACTCTTTTTAGTGTCTTTTAATTTCTAGCTGAACGGCTCCTGTACTCTGTGCTTTAAAAAGCCTCCCCCTTTTCCTCTTGTTTTTCGGTGAAAACTTCATTGTCTCGTGTCCCTCGCTGAGAGGTCTGTTTGGTAGCTCCTTTTGTTTAGAAACGGAATATGCTCCATTTTATTTATTATCTTAGGTAAACGATTGTACTTCTTCAACCTTGTCAACATGCTCATTGAAGTTGAAATTTAAGATTTGATACGCCGATATCAATTTATTTATGTAACTAAATCACTGTTTTATAAACTTGTTAATGATTCAACTTTTTTTTTTGTTTTGATTAAAATTAGTTTTTTGAGAGGATCTCAATGTCTGCTGTTTGGTTTTTCTCCATAAGACCTTAGGTGCTCAAAGCGCTCGGTTGAGAATTTGTTTTTGTCTCGTTTGTTCCCGAGGGCGATGACGGAAATGCGTGTGAATTTGTCTGGAAAATTACGTCTTTTGCGAGGAAAACGGCAGAAGAATATAATTTCTGCTCATTTGTTTCCCTTTAAAAAGTATTAAGAGAGAAATGGAAGATAAGATGTTCCTTTATTGATCGGTATGGGCAAGGTAATAGTAGAAAGACATAAATATAGGCAATACAATCTGAATATAAAAATGATGAGAAAATTAAACGGTGTAAACAATATAATTAACTCTGAATATAAACATGAGATCAAATAAACAAAGGTGCAGATAATAATAATAATACATTTGATTTATAATGCACTCTATATCTGGAAACCAAGTCTCATGTTGATGAGTGTCTGACTCTTCAGATGCTGTCTGCGATGGATCTCTGAAGGTAGTTAGCGAACCTTCAAGAGGAAGCTGCTTGTGACGGGGGGTTTGTCAGTTGGAATGCGCAGTAGGGCATCGTGGGTATTCTCTCTCACTCCATACGTCTGTTACCCAGATCCATGAGGGATACAGACTGAACCAAATTGGGGCGTAGAGTATGACTATAACAATATATTATTTCCAAGCTATCTGACCTCCTGGGGGGTCATCAAAGAGAAACGGGCTATTCTCCTCGCTCCACAATAGGCGGAACGAACTTCCCACCACAGTCGGGACAGTTGAAACCTGGCCAATTTTCTACCGTAGGCTAAAAACAGTTCTTCAATCAATATCTGAAATATAAACATTTTATAATTAAATTAAATATAAATGATATTAAAGGTCCCATGCATTGCTATTCCTTGCACTATTTGGGCAACTTTACACAATTCCTGTGAGTCTATGGAACACATCTGTAAAGTTTTTTTCAAATAAATTCATTGTTTTTTTTTTATTTCTAATGAAGTACTCAAAAGCATAATTTTTCATTTCAGGCTGTTATTGGATGGGCTCCGCCCATAAGCGCTTTGAGTGACAGTCACCCACACAGTCTGTGAGTGGCAGACAGAGAGATTGAGGGGGATATTAATTAATTTCGCCGCGGGGGGGCATAATCCCACGGGACAATGCATTGGTAACTTGTTTCAAATGACAATATATACCCCTGTGATTATTATTGCACGGATCGGAATATGGGCGTGCGCGTGGGAGCATGTAGGGCTGGGCGATATGGCCAAAAACGTTATCGCGATAAAATTATAAAATTATTTTCATATAACTCGATATCGATAATTATCGTCGATATAATGTCTGTCAAGTTTAATTAACTTATTATGCCCGGCGCCGATGGACGGGCTATTAATAGACTTGTTTTTCTGCTGCGAATGTCTCGAGTTGATGTCGTCATCAGTCCGCGCACGTTAGCAGTTAGCCAGAGCGAGCAGTGTATCCCATGACAATGTACTAGTAAATATCCCTAAAATACTCTGTTCCGCCCCAATACATTGCAACGACGTCCACCGTATACCACACACTACTATAACCGTGGCATCAGAATTCACGCCACATACATACTCTGCACGTAAATATATAAAATAGCGCCGTTCAAGCTAATTATCCTAGCTAGCCAAACTATACCATTGCGCCGTGCAAGCTAATTATCCTAGCTACCCATGTATCCAAATGTCCTAAATATCCCTAAAATACTCTGTTCCGCCCCAATACATTGCAACGACGTCCACCGTATACCACACACTACTATAACCGTGGCATCAGAATTCACGCCACACACATACTCGGCACGTAAATATATAAAATAGCGCCGTGCAAGCTAACTATCCTAGCCAGCCTTGAGTCCTAAACCAAAACAGTAGCGCATCTGGAGCTGTGGTGCGTAAGCACGTCATCACGTAACGTTGGTTGTTGTTAGTGAGTGTGTTGAGCCGAGGCTGAGCGGAGCCAAACTTGGAAAATCGATATATCGAAACTTTGCGACCACGTTTCATGTTTATTTCGAGGAAATAATTTATCGCGATATTTATCGTTATCGTTTTATCGCCCAGCCCTAGGAGCATGTGCAAAGATATTTTGACAGTGATTATGCGAGTGCTCCCGACTGAAGAACCACACCAGACCCGCGCGCACACACATTTTACACACACTCCTGCGCCGCGGTCCCTCTCTCTCCCTCTCTATCTCTCCCTCCCTCTCTCGCTCGCTCATTCTCTGCGGTCTGTCGCTGTTTGAGGAATTAATTCCACTCGCTCTGTTCCGCTCTGAGTGAATTCCACTCGCTCTGAGCGAATTGTTGATTGTGGGCGGTGACTACAACCACAGAGCCAATCAGATAACAATCAGCTCCTTGCTACGTCGCATTGCGAGTCAAATCAGAATGACCTAATTCTCTGGGGGAGGAGATTGTCTTAACTGAATTAGAGGAATCCGCCAATATGGTAATTAGAGACACAGACCCATTGATACTAACCCCTATTGCTATAAAACAATGCTAAACACTGGAAAAAGCCATTTATAATGCATGGGACCTTTAAAAGATACATTCGAAGGGGAGCTCCAGTAGCTCACCGCATATCTCGGCGCTATTTCTGCGTCGGGGAAAACCGTGCTCGTCACGGATCTGGGGGACACAAGTTCGATTCCCGGACCCGCCGTCATTTCTCAGAATGTCTTCCCCTGCTCTACATCCCATTTCAACCTGTTTCTGTCGGTCATGCTTGACCAGAAAAGCGATAAACGCTAAAAAATAAAGTAAAAAAAAAAAAGATACATTCAAAAACGAACCGTACTATTATGTACTTTACTACTAAACTTATACAACTACCTATCATGCTAATAATATGTCTATACTACTATGCAATCAGAGTTTGACGAACAACACCACTGACCCTTAGCTGCCAGAGTTGTACCCCTGCTGCTGACTTGTTCACAGTCTGTAAGTCTCTGGACAAAAGTGTCAGCTGAATGATTAAATGTATTTCAACTATATAGTTTTATTTGCCCTTCGTTCTAAATTATTTCAGTTCTTGTTTTAACACCTCATCTTCCTCCTTAGTCTGGAAAACAGTCCTGCGATTTATTGGCTGAAGTCGGATCTCCCTCATCCTCCATGTTTGTCTAATAAGCAAACTGTGTTATAAATGTCTGGAGGAAGGTAGAAGACTGGAATTTACGTCCGTGAGGAAGTCATAATTTCTCTGACTGCTTCCTAGTTTTACTTCCTGGTAATATGACGATGGGATTGGCTGTGTTCCTCACCGCACTTCCTGTCCCTTATTGTCAACAGCAACCAGCCAGGGGTCTGTAAAGGCAGGAAGCTCTCAAACACAGGAAGTTTCATTTACGAAACTTTAAGGACCACTGAAAGGTTGATGGATGACCCTCACCCTGGGGAGGTTTCTGGCCTATAATTCACTAAATGGGTGTTGAGTTATTGAAGTACTAATCTCAACCACAGGAAAAAAGGTACATAATGTACGTTATGTTATAGCCATACGTAATATAATATATGTACGTTTCGTATCGGCGAAAGTAAAAAGAAAAGTGAGTTCTCTCACCACTAGACCAAGCCACCCACCCTGATACAAACACAGTAATACTATGATGATCGTTTGTTTTAACGTTAATAATAATAATACACTTTATTTGTATAGCACTTTCCATGCAGAAATTGCAGTTCAAAGTGCTTCACAGCAGTAAAAAAAAAAAAAAAAAAACAGGCATAAGCGAGCATAAAAGAGGTAGCAAGGTATGGTAAATCACAGTTTTTCACATTAGGATCTAACATCCCAATAGGCCTCTCTGTTTACGGTTTCATTCCGTTTAAAAATAGGCAGTAATAAAAATGATAAAAATAGAATAGACAGACAGACAACATTTTCCATTCTTGTCTTTCCCAGTTTACTCTTGATCACTCTTGTGTTTTGTGGTTCAGTTAAGCTTTGCTAAAAGAGAGCGGGTCCTGCTTGGTTTTGGATTTACTACCTGGACATGTAATGTAGTGCTGCTGGGTGGGTGTGATAAGTTCTTCTGACAATCAGCCTGGACAGGAACCACACGGTTGAAGCAGCAGGGCCTCACTTTGTGTTTGGTCCAGGAAGATAAGAGTTGACCCACACACGAGGAAAGGTCTCCTTGCAACACCGCAGAAGTTCAGAACCCCAGACAGACAAACCGGTCAGAGTTTCATATTGGAACTTCGACCAATACCAGTCTATTTCTATGATTTAATTGATGCTCCTTGTTTAGAGACTGGACGGTAACCAGACTTAAAGGGGAACTACGCGCATTTTCATGAATTTCTCTTCCAGACTTTTTCTTGATGGTATAATCTTGTATCACCAACCGATGCCATGTGTGGGTCTGTGTGATGATAATTCTCTCTATCTTTCTCTCTCTCTCAAATCCAAAAACTAGAGTGATAAACCTCACATTTGTGATGTCATCAAGTATAAAGTCTGAAGCTGCCCCACAGACGATGCAAATGTTTGTGAAAGATTTAAGATGACACCCAGGGGAATGTTCTGAGTTCATAGCTACATTTTCTGATTCAGAACTGAGACCACTACTGGGGGCGGCTAGGTGGTGCAGTGGGCAAGGCGCTCACCACCAATGCAGGAGACGCTGGGTTCGAGCCCAGCTCTCCGCATTGCTATCAGCTTGGCTGGTCGTTCATATTAATACAATTGGCAGTATTAGGGGGTGGGAAGCTGATGGGTGGGGATCGGACGTTGTGGACAGCGACTCCTACAGGTCGTTGGTGCGCCTGCGCAGCAGAATCAGGAAGCGACGGGGGCGGCGTGCCCTCCAAACGTAGACCCCCGACGCTGAGAGATCGCGCTGTGCAGGTGAAAAGATGCAACAGCTGCCTCCTCGAGTACCGGAGGGGACACGTGATGCAAGGCTTGGTCCACATTGCAGCCGGCTTGTGGGAGGCATGGCCTAACAGCGTTTGAGACAGGGGAGGGTAGAATTGGACGATACGAAATTGGGATGGGAGAAAAATAGAAAATGGGAGAAAAAGTAGATAAAAAAAAGAACTGAGACCACTACTATAGAATAAAGTAAATTTTGGATATAATATTCACATATATATATTCTCTGGGTCCAACCAAATCTGTCTCCCATTCATTGTCAATGGAGCAGCTCCAGACTTTATATCTGATGACATTGCAAGTTTAAGTCTTACTTCTCTGGTTTCTGGGAGAGAGAGCTTTGGTTTGTGGCTCAGAGAGTAGCTCATGTTCACAAATTGATTGAACATTCCCTGGGTCGTGGAAATAACGTTGTAATTCTTAAATATAGACAGAGTTCCCCTTTAAGAGTTGTTTTAGTCACACGTCAAGTTATTGCATGTTTCCTCTTCACTATGAAGCACATCGTATTCTACTTCCAAAAACCCAATTTCGTCCCATTTTTTGGGGGTAGCAGATTTTTCTAGAACTTGTGTGTGTAGCGTGAGCGCTACCTCTTTACAGAGCAGTTACTGTATATGAGTGAAGTATCGATTGAATCCAGAAGTGCTCCTCTGTTTCCTGATTCTATTCCTGGCTTCAGCACAACCCCAGGTCCACCTTTTAGGAGGCTACTAGTCTGTACCTACAGGCAGAGAGACCGACTCTGGGCTCTCATAACACACATATTGTACACACACATTGACGCATACAATACAAAAAATAAATAAAAATGTTTACATATCTTATTTGTACTTTATTTTCCAATTTTTTTCCCTCGTGTTTTTATATTCCGATCTAATTTCTTTGCCTATAATGTATGTCTTTCTACTATTACATACTGTATACTCTTAACAGACACATGGAGTGTGAGAGAATACCCACGATGCCCTACTGTTCCAACTGACAAACCCCTACTGTTCCAACTGACAAACCCCTACTGTTCCAACTGACAAACCCCGTCACAAACCAGCTTCCTCTTTAAGGGTCAGGGTCACACTAATCCCACCTATAGTGGGGAACGACAACTACCTTCAGAGATCCATCTGGAGAGTCATAGACCCTCACCGGCACCTTTGTTTACACTGTTTATTTTTCTCATATTTTTATATTCAGATCTAACCATTGATGGATCTTTTAATCCATCAATAAAATCAATCAATCAAACCTTATTGCCTATAATTATGTATGTCTTTCTACTATTACCCTGCCCATACATGTACCCCCTCCTCCCCTCTCCCCATGCTGCTATGACACCCAAATCTCCCCAAGGGGATGAAGCAAAAGGAATATCTTATCTCCCTCATTTTCTTTTTTTTAAACCTAAATTTTAATTTGCTAATTTTTTGACTTACAAACATCAACATCAACAACATTACAACATTACAATTGACAGACAAAATTATAAGAAAATAACATCTAAATCAAGTAAAAAAAAAAAGACATAAATAATAAATAAAAGTAAACATATAGTGACATGGGGTCATCGGTCCATTCATAGTTTATTTACATTTCAATTTATTTTCTTTGTTTCCTTTTCATTCTTCTGTGATGTCGTTTCTTTTTTTCCTATATTCCTCCCATTTCTCCCACGGGACCCTCATTTTCAATGACACCGAGGGTATTTATGATAGCATCATCGATTACAGAACATTCAATCATTTAAAGTAAACGGTAAAACAAGAGCAGTCGTACATTCAAGAACATAACCAATGAATGAAAGTATAGTACAAATAAATAAGACAATGGGGAGCAGGTCAAGGAAAACAGTTCTGTTGTTGATTAATAATAAAACGGTTACAAGTTGACAATGTTCTGTTGTTTAATAATAATCTAAAACAGTTACAAGTTGACAATTAGATTAATGAATAATCTAAAGCGCGGCCTAGTGAGACAAAAGTGCAATATTCTAGGTCAGTTTGCTGAGATTCCGTGACAACAGCTGCATCAACACAAAAAGCAGTCTTTCCGAGAGCAGTCCTGGCGGAGGCCGTCTGAAGCACCAGCCAGTCATCGGAGCGAGTCACACGCAGACCAGATTTCCATTGCAACATAGCTGAGATATAAGGTGGTAATTTACCGAGTAGGGCTTTATAAATATACAAGTACACATACACACACACACACACACACACACATGGCATGCGGGATGTACAATAATACCGTATTACCTTTCTGCACCTCCCTCAATACCACCATGACCTCAGGCTAGGCTAAATTCTAGAACAGAATTGAATACTGACACGCACGCACGCACCACACACACACACGCGTGCGCGGAATGATATCTGCGTCAATGAGAGCGTATCCTGTATACATAAATAGCCAGGCCAGAAGGGAGTTTTCTGAAACCCCATCTGTGTATCTGGCTTCAAAGATAAACCAGATCAGCCTGATAGTTATACACACCCTGGCTGGACCACCAGACCACGGTCCCATTCCTCCTACCACTGTTCCCAGCGATGCCATGGACTCCCCCAGCGTCCAGCCAGCCAGCCCGCAAGGGAACAGGCAAACTCTCTCTCTCCAGACCCTCATTAATAAGCTGGAAGCACAAACTGTCTCTGGGCTCGTACACTCTGCATGAAGCCTCGGTGCTCGGAAAGATTCAATGACTAGCATTTCTGCTACTTTTCTCCTGCCGCTTCGCCCATAGATGTTAGAGTTAAAGTGCCTACGCGGACAATATTGCCATATTCAAAGATATGAACTTCATTGTCTATTATGCTAGGCTCTGTTACCCATAGCCTACTTTATGAACTTTAAACTCTGTTGCCTATACTCAATTTATACCTGTACCTACATACTGCTTTCACTGTCTAGTACAACTGAATCATAACTACCTACGTAACCTACCTACGTAACTACCCTCCCACTCAGGGCATTATGGGGTAGAACACATAGTAGCATACTACAAGAACCTAGGGGTCCACAAAGACGACTTCAAACTGGAAATGGTAACAACAGATGAGGTACTCAAAAAACTGAGCGCCCTCCAACCGAACAAGGCCACTGGCCATGACAACATCCCCTCCAAATTCCTCAGAGACTCAGCAGCCGCCATCACCCCAGTCATCACACACATAATAAACCTCTCCATAAAACAGGGACACGTCCCCAAGGACTTCAAAATTGCGAGAGTAACACCCCTGCACAAAAAGGGCAGCAAATTAGACCCAGGCAACTACCGCCCTGTTTCTATCCTTACCTCCATCTCGAAAGTCATGGAAAAAATTGTATACGAACAGGTCGAAAAGTACCTCGCGGTCTAATCTAATCTACGAATTCCAATCTGGGTTCAGAACATCCCACACTCCACTGACACATGCCTTCTCTATTTGAACGACCACATCAAACAAGAAGTGGACGCGGGCAAATACTGCGGCATGGTCATGCTGGACCTACAAAAGGCCTTCGACACTGTCAATCACACCATTCTGATTGACAAGCTAAAAGCAATTGGTTTTGATAGTCTATCAGTGAGCTGGATACAATCCTACCTGGAGGGGAGAGAACAGATGGTGGAGGTAAACGGTACCCTATCCCCCCCCCCCCTCCCAGTGAGCTGTGGTGTTCCACAAGGAAGCATACTAGGGCCGCTACTGTTCCTAATTTATGCAAATCACATGTCGTCAGCTTGTGACTGCAACTTGTTCCTGTTTGCGGATGACTCAGCCCTGCTGGTCTCTGACAAGAACAAGTTACAGGTTGAAAAAACCCTCAGCTCGGAACTAGGCAAAATCTGCATATGGCTCGCCGATAACAAACTATCATTACACATGGGCAAAACAGAGTACATTCTCTTCGGTTCAAATAACAAACTCAGCAAGACCGACGGCTTCTCAGTTACAGTGGGTGACAATATTGTCACAAGGAAAGATGAAATTACCTACCTGGGTTCCATCCTAGAGGCTAGGGCTGTCTTAAATGCTTCGAAGCTTCGAACGTTCGATTCGATGGCACAAGCTTCGAACATTAAAAAAAAAATCGAAGTTTAAAAAAATAAATAAAAAAAAATATTAATTTTTTTTTCAAAAAATTTTTTTTTCAATTTTTTTTTTTTACTTCGATTTGTGTGCGTGTGTGTGTGTGTGTGTGTGTGTGTGTGTGTGTGTGTGTGTGTGTGTGTGTGAACTACCCATCCCAGTTAGGACAGCCGAATCCCGTCCAATCTTTCGCCGTCGACTAAAGACTCACTTCTTCAACCATTATCTGAAATGATAAAAAAGAAAAAAATCTAACCGTGACTAACCTTACTGTCATGCACTTGTCCTAATAAACTAACCTACACTGTAACACGCAACACTGTGATGAACATTGTTACTCAGCTGATAGAGTTGTACCCTTCTTGCTGTCTTGTCGTACAGAACTTGTAAGTCGCTTTGGATAAAAGCGTCAGCTAAATGTAAGTGTGTGTGTGTGTGTGTGTGTGTGTGTGTGTGTGTGTGTGTGTGTGTGTGTGTGTGTGTGTGTGTGTGTGTGTGTGTGTGTGTGTGTGTGTGTGTGTGTGTGTGTGTGTGTGTGCACGCACCTTGTAGAATTCCACACATAAGAAAGAAAGATACTGGGATGAATAAACAAAATAGGAAATAAAATGTAGAAATGCATGCAATACATAAATAAATATGAATCTCCATATATGAAATATAACATTTAGATAAGGTGCTACTGAGATGTTTTGGTGAGTTCTTTGTTTTTTTGTGGAAGTTGCCCTTCTTAAAAATGCATGAACATTCACTGATAATTGGTCTGTAGTGGAGTCTACAAGGTCTACATTGCCGGACCATGTAGAATCCGGACCTTGTAGACTGACATAATTCTGTGCATAGTTTAGTCTACACAGGCCATATTTCAAATAATCTAAATCTTACTTCATTCATCTTAAACATTCTTGATTTGGGGGATTGGTAGTTCTTCCCATGAAATCTGAAGTTGTTCAAACGACAACAGCGATCCACCTTGAATTAAATCACACAGCCGAGTGAAACCTTGTTGGCTGCGTCAGTCACGAAAGGGGCTACTTAATTAATTAATCCAACCCACTTTATTTATAGAGCACATTTAAAAACAACAACGTTTACGAAAGTGCTGTACAATTCCCACAACATAAGATAAAAAAAAAAAAAAAATTTTTTTTTAATATTAAAAAAAATATATTTTTTTTTATTTTTTTTTTATTTTTTTTCGAAGCTTCGAATTAAAATCGAAGCTCGGCCCCGAAGCTTCGATTGCCAAAAAAAGCTTCGAAGGTCAGCCCTACTAGAGGCTAATCTTTCCTGTGACAAAATGGCATCCAATGTAATAAAAAAAAGTCAACCAACGAATTCGATTCTTGTACCGGATCTCCTCTCTGGTAAACAAGAATACCCTGAAGACTCTGGCAGGAGCACTCATTCAAGGGTACTACGACTATGCTTGCACCTCATGGTACCAAAGCACCTCAAAGTCACTAAAAACAAAATTACAAACATCTCAAAACTAACTGGTCAGACTACTGCTTGACCTGACTCCTAGAACCCACCTCACCCCTGCCCACTTTGACAACCTAGGATGGCTTAGAGTAGACGACAGAGTACAGCAACTTGCAATGGGCCTGGTCTACAAGATACACTACACGACCAAGTACCCATGTACATGTCAAAATACTTCCCAAAGGTCAGTGAATACCACGACCACAACACCAGAGGGAGCTCCACAAATCATGTTAAACCCAGATTCGGCTCAAACAAGGGACTAAACACATTTCGCAATTATGCCACATCAATGTGGAACGCCCTACCCAAAGCTGTAAAGGAATGTGAATCACTACCCACTTTCAAAAACACTCTCAAAGAACACCTACGGGAGACTGCAATTCGAAACTGGCCCCTGCAAATGTCCTAACCCAACCCCCTCCAATGTACAGTAAATTACCAAGTATGGCTTTGTCAATATTCCAATGTACAGTGTAGGTTACCTTCTGTAGTGTGGTAGTGAAAGGGTTAACCATTCTGTAGTGTGGTAGTGAAAGGCTTACCTTCTGTAGTGTGGTAGTGAAATGGTTAACCTTCTGTAGTGAGGTAGTTAACCATCTGTAGTGTGGTAGTGAAAGGGTTAACCCTTTGTAGTGTGGTAGTGAAAGGGTTAACCCTTCTGTAGTGTGGTAGTGAAAGGTTTACCTTCTGTAGTGTGGTAGTGAAAGGGTTAACCTTCTGTAGTGTGGTAGTGAAAGGGTTAACCTTCTGTAGTGTGGTAATGAAAGGGTTAACCCTTCTGTAGTGTGGTAGTGAAAGGTTAAACTTCTGTAGTGTGGTAGTGAAAGGTTAACCGTGTGTAGTAGGTAGTGAAAGGTTAACCTTCTGTAGTTGGCAGTGAAAGGGTTAATCTTCTGTAGTGTGGTAGTGAAAGGGTTAACCTTCTGTAGTGTGGTAGTGAAAGGGTTAACCCTTCTGTAGTGTGGTAGTGAAAGGTTAGCCTTCTGTAGTGTGGTAGTGAAAGGTTAACCTTCTGTAGTGTGGTAGTGAAAGATTAACCATCTGTAGTGTGGTAGTGAAAGGGTTAACCTTCTGTAGTGTAGTAGTGAAAGAGTTAACCCTTCTGTAGTGTGATAGTTAACCATCTGTAGTGTGGTAGTGAAAGGTTAACCTTCTGTAGTGTGGTAGTGAAAGGTTAACCGTCTGTAGTGTGGTAGTGAAAGGTTAACCTTCTGTAGTGTGGTAGTGAAAGGTTTACCTTCTGTAGTGTGGTAGTGAAAGGGTTAATCTTCTGTAGTGTGGTAGTGAAAGGGTTAATCTTCTGTAGTGTGGTAGTGAAAGGGTTAAACAACACAGATGCCATTCTCGGTCGTTCCCCCTCCAGTCCCCTCATGTATTACAGTCGTCTCTTATGGCTTCTTCTCGTACACAATGGTCTTTTGATTGGTGACTAACGTCCCATCTCATAACCAGACTCAGGCCTACATTAGTCTCAGTGGCCGTTTTGAAAACTCCCCCGCCTAGTCGATCCACATCAAAAACCTGTCCGCTCTACGACCCTCCTTCCCATCGCGTTTTCCTTCTGCTTCTGCTAAAAAGAACCGTCCTGTGACCTTCAGAGGAAATGTGGTCTCTCTCTCAATATCGTATGTATCTTAGTCGGAAATCACTTTGCTTGATTACTTCTCTAGCTCGCCTGGAAACTACAGTACGACCCCTCAGAATGCCGGTACGGTACCATATAATGAATGTGAAAATGTGTTCTCTCTCTCTCTCTCTCTCTCTCTCTCTCACTCTCTCTCTCTTCCTCCACTTGATTCTAATCTTCCGATCAATGCGCCGGCCCGCTGTTTGTGCTTTCTGAGTTTATAAAGGCCCTGGTATTTGCGCTGCCACACCTATGAACTTTTAACATTTCCGAACGCTTGTAAAGCCTCTCCTCGCTTCACATGGCGCCCCCCAGCCCTCCCAGGCAGCGGGATAGACCTCACTTCTCTCTCACCCTGTTTCCTGTTACTTGGTGGTACAAAATAACTTTTAGGTCTTTTCATCTATTTCCTCTAAGATCTTCGTGGGCCCAAAGGCATCGTGGTGGGGGAACGAATCCTTGTGAATGGACTGCATTTATATTTATAACGGCTTTTATCCAAAGTGCTTTACAACTCATCACCTCACATTCACGCACTCACGCACACGTTCACACACACTGACGGCGGAGGCGACCATGCGAGGTGCCGACCTGCTCATCTGGAGCAGTTAGGGGGTTAAGTGTCTTGCTGAAGGACGACAGTGGCTCTGGAGGTTTAGAGCAGTTGCCTGGTAATCCGGAGGTTCCCGGTTCGATTCCCGCTCCTCCCGGGCAGTGTGTCACACTGTCACAGTGTCCTTGAGCAAGACTCTTAACCCCTAACCGCTCCTGGTGAGCAGGTTGGCACCTTGCATGGTCGCCTCCGCCGTCGGTGTGTGAATGTGTGAGTGAACGGGTGAATGTGAGGAACTAAATTGTAAAGCGCTTTGGATAAAAGCTGCTATATAAATGCACCATTTACTTCGACGGAATAGAACCGGGAACCTTCTGATTAACAGACGACAGCTCTACCTCCTGAGACGCCGTCGCCCCCTCTTTTGAGAAGTGGAGCCACAGCCCTCTTCCCGGTGTATTTCACGATGGAAATGGAGAAAAAAAAAACTGTTGCGGTGCGCGTGGAGAAAGGTCAGCCCGCGATTACTCCCCCTTCACAGGAAGGAATCCCAAAGTAGATGTAAAACCCACGGCGCGGTATTCAAGACAGGCCCGTCCGTCCCCGACATCCGAAGGTATCCCCGGAATAGAGATATGGATTTGACAAACTCTGACCCTGGAGGTGTGGAGCGGTAGATCACCCGCCTTAAAGCCCAGCAGGAAGACATACGACACGGGACGAAACACCTTGGTGGCGAAGATTACTAGACTGCACCAATCATCCATCAAGCTCAGGCTCTGTCCTTGGAATACGTAATGTAATGATAATCACATCCTGCATGTAAATGAATGCACACCGGGGGGGAGGGGGGGGGCAGCGGGGGAGGGGTCATCCACCTGCCCAGAAACACCTTCAATCCAGGCTGCGACACGCAGTAGCCCTTAACTACTGATCCAGCCGTGAATCCTTTGGATATTACTAGTAAGATGGAACGCGGCCACGTCTGACCCCGGTGCGCGTGGTTAGATGGAGGTGAGTGGAGCGGCTTCTACACACTGTTGTGGTGTTTTTCTGTGTGTGAGCTGAATAGGGGGGGGGGGGGGGGGGGTAACGTTTCCAGCGTCCCCTCCCTCTAATCCATGTCAGCGCTAGGAGCTAGCTACGCTGCCGTATGCACAATCCCATTGCCTTAATGCACCGTGACCGTCACGCCAATTTAGGTCATTAGATGTGGTGCTTGGCACTGGTAAATCCATCCTAACACTTGTGCCTACACACATACACAGACACACACACACACACACACACACACACACATGTAAACCCACACACATACAGACACGCAAACAGTTACTCACACGCATACACTTTGTTGATGTGTTGGGGGGAAATGGTCCGTGCTTAGAAGCCATTTTGTGCCAATCCTCCTGTCCCTATAATCCTGTCTGTATGACTCTGCCTGTCTGTCTGTCTGTCTGTCTGTCTGTCTGTCTGTCTGTCTGTCTGTCTGTCTGTCTGTCTGTCTGTCTGTCTGTCTGTCTGTCTGTCTGTCTGTCTGTCTGTCTGTCTGTCAGCCTGGCTGTCTGCCTGTGGTCAGGTTTAAGGCCATGGGTGTTGCCTTGATCCTGACTCTAACCTCTAACCTCTGACCATAAAATGCCCAGTTTTTTTTCTCAAGTAAAAAAGTATTTTAACAGGGGAGATCCCTGCTGTTCCTCCACAAAGTTAAATCGTGTCCACAAGCTGACCCACACACATACTGTACACACACACACACACACACACACACACACACACACACACACACACACACACACACACACACACACACACACACACACACACACACACACACACACACACACACACACACACACACACACACACACACACACACACACACACACACACACACACTAGGGAAAGTCACAGCTTCTGTCTTTGCTGTGAAGTGGAGAAACTTATTTTGTAGTTTCTGTAAATAAGATATATATATATAAAAATAATAATAATAAGGCGGCTAGGTGGTGCAGTGGGCAAGGCGCTCACCACCAATGCAGGAGACGCTGGGTTCGAGCCCAGCTCTCCGCATTGCTATCAGCTTGGCTGATCGTTCATACTAATACAATTGGCAGTATTAGGGGGTGGGAAGCTGATGGGTGGGGATCGGACGTTGTGGACAGCGACTCCTACAGGTTGGTTGGTGCGCCTGCGCAGCAGAATCAGGAAGTGACGGGGGCGGCGTCCCTCCAAACGCAGACCCCCGACACTGTGCAGGTGAAAAGATGTGACGGCTGCTTCCTCGAGAACCGGAGGGGACACGTGATGTAAGGCTTCGTCCACATTGCAGCCGACCAGTGGGAGGCATGGTCTAACAGCGTTCGAGACAGGGGAGGGTAGAATTGGACGATATGAAATTGGGATGAAAAAAATAAATAAAAAATAGAAAAATGGGAGAAAAAGTAGATACAAAAAAATATATATAATAATAAAATAATATAAGAAATCGAAGCAACAAGAGAAAGACTTAAATCTTTCAATATTTTCGCGTGCACTTCAAAGGTGAACCGCCCCCGAGATCCCCCCCTAAGACCTGTGGAATTAATTAAACAAGACCTCTCTCTCTCTCCACCAGCCTAAATATCCATCGACACGCGTCACTATCTAGCAGCCTAGCTATTCATGACCTTCTCCTTAAAAGATGAAAGCAGCGTCAGTCTCTCTTTCATTCCTTTTTTCTCTCGTCTCTCTCTTTCATCAGCGCCGCCGAGGCCCGGGACGCGGGCTCTGCTGTCACGTTCACTTCCGGCTCCCTGGCCCGTAAAGCAGAAAACCTCCCGTTCCGCGGCTTCAGAGGGAATCCAAAATGTCACAAGCTGGAACAATTGCCGTCCATAAAGACTTTATAAATGTCAGAGTGAGAGAAACAGGCGATAGCAATTAGGCGTTTTCTCTGAAAGGCCACCTCTTCACCAACGAGAGCCTTGTTTTTTGGAGGAACCCAAATCTGAGAATCCGACAGTGATTTTATCACATTGCGGTTTACTGGGGGCGGTTGCGATACGTGGCAGAGCATCGGTACTAACTTATTATTATAATGATCATTCATGTCAGTGGGCAGCAGCGTAATTATTTCACTGTGTTTACCTTTCTTTTTGAAGCTCCAGTCGAAGTCGATCGATTAAATCTTAATCAGTTCGGTTTGATCCTCTCCCTTTCATGTATTGCTGACGACAGCAGAACGGCCACTCTGAGGTTTCCCTCGTTTACAGTCACGTGGGGTGTACATACAGAAATAAGCATGGAAGCATATTAAATCACACAGCATGTAAAATCATAACAAAGACACAACAAGATGAGTCAAAAAGGATAACAGATCAAATAAAACAACTTGATTGACAAAGGTTGGAGATGAATGTTTTAAACTGCAACTGAGGGGAGAATCTCGAGCTTTAAGGACAGTCACAAGTTTATTCCATGAGAGCCGGCCGTCATACTGACTCAATTGGCAGAGTTAGCGGGTGGGAAGTCGAAGGGTGGTAGTCTGGTCGTTGTGAACAGCGACTCCTACAGGTCGGTTGGGGCGCCTGCACAGCAAAGTCAGGAAAATGGCGGGGACAGTGTGAGCCTCCTACACGTTACTCCTCGCCAAATGAGAGTCCGCGCTGGCAGGTGAAAAGATGTGACGGGCTGCCTCCACATGTATCGGAGGGGACATGTGATGCAAGGCTTCTATATCCTCCCTACAACCGGCCAGTGGGGGGCATATGCGAGCAACGATCAGGACAGGGGAGGGAGAATTGGCGCGAGAGGTAAATTGGGATGGGGAGAAAAATCACAGAAAAAGGAGGAGAAAAAGTAGATTAAAATTTTTTTTTATTCCATGAGCTAGAGGGGCATCATAGTAAAATCCAGATTTACCCTGTTCAGAGCAAACGCAGGGGACCTTAGACCAGCCAGTGACTAGAATGGGTTCCATAGGTGCCAAAATTCCATTCCAGTAATGATGTAGTAGTGTAAGGAGGTAGCTTACCAATAAGGGCCTTAAAAATGAACTAATACCGTCAGAGAGGACCAACCAACCTTCTCATAAGGACATCTATCATTAGTGATGAATCTGAGGGCAGAGTGATAGACAGAAACCAGAGATTCAAGGGTTGAGGCCGCGCCATGCCTATAAATCACCAAAATATGGATCGTTTTATTTAGTTGGTTTTCACAACGTGGCCACACAAACGGCGATGTCGTCGAATGTACAGTACATCCCTCGCACGCCCTCATCCCCCTCAGCATGCAGACGACGCGTACAGTACAGTACAGTACAGTATTCCTCTGTGTGTGGGTGAGTTGCTTTCTCAAGATGCTCCGTGGATCTGTGAGCGCTAATGATACATCATAGTTTGACAACGCGCTGCACTTTGGTACACGGCGTTAATTCATTTCAATAACAAGAGTTTATTTTCTAGAAGTTTTCACGAGTTAAAACTAGTGTCCAGTTGCAACTGAGCAGCGGTTGATGACTAGTCCAATCAGAAGGCTCGACTCTCTGGGGTTGGGGTAGGAAGCTATCCTCCTCTGTCTCCTAGCAACAGTGAAAGGCCTCTTCTTACCTTGTTGATTGGTGTTGACAAGCGGCGGTGATTGTGAGGCTTTTCATCCTCGGCACTAAACATCATCTGCTCATTGTCCCTCTTTTCAGACATGAATCGTACTGAATAATACCGAGCTTAAAAGAAGTGGCGTCGACAGCGCGGCGTTGTCAGCGTAGCGGCGGACTTTAACCTGCTCTATTTGTTTCAGTGCCCCTTTCTTGCACAGTACGCACATTCCTGAGTCCGCCTTCAGTGGAACACAAGATGGCTGCCCTTGTACTAGTACGTGACTCTCTCTCACTCTCTCTCCCCCTGTTTATCTTCCCATCTTACCCGTTCCCAAGTGAATATATATATATATATGAAAGCCTGCGGAATCCTCCATTTTTATTGATATTTATGGCCATGGTTTATAATTAAATACTAATTAATACCTCCAGAGAGCCTGAGCCCCAGCACCCTTTTACACATCATCCTCGTCAGATGATTAATGGGCCCCATTTATTAACTTACCTAACGAGCCCTGGAATCCAGCGTCCAATAGGATTAAGAGATCATTTCACTCCAAGCCATTAGTGCAAAAAAAAAAAAAAAAAAAAAAAGAGGTCTGGATTTCATTTCAAAATTGCCCCCCTTGATAACGTTAGACCCCCCTCTGTAATAATACCTGAACCACGCCACGGAACGGATCCCCTGCACGTCGAGATTTATGACGGATCAGGTGGAAATAGAACAGCCGTGATGAACACGCTGATACGTTCGTTTAAAGTCATTTGTTGAAGCGGGGGGCATTTCGGCCAGAGGGGATCTATTGCCTTTTTATTGTATGTAAAAATGGAGGGTGTGGATGAACGCTCTCAACCACACCATAAACTATAACACAGTGGGCTGATTAAAGATCATATCTTAACACGTTGGTTTGCCTTTTAGTATTTTTAATGTCCGCCACGGTGTAATTGCCTGTAGAGGCAGCGGGGAACGACGCGCTGCTAACCAGCGGACTGGGCTGTGGGTCTGGAGATAAACAAAAGCAGCGACGGAGGTGGACGCTATACCGCTGTAACTCAAGGTCATTACTGTCACACACGTCAGCCGGGGAAATACATTGCCATCATCAGAGAGAGACCTCCAGTTAAAATCCCCACAGAGCAATTACAAAAATAGTCCCCGCCATTACCATAAATGCTAAATCAGCAGTGAAAAACACACAGACTGTTGTTTCCCCGCGGTGGCGGGGGTTTGCATCTTCCAGGAGAGAGAGCGCTCGTCTTTCTGGACGGCGATGTCTAATCAGGCGAGTCTCTCGAGAGTTGCACCTCATTCTCCTTCCCTTTATGACCTACATTTTGATCTCCCCCTCCCTGTCAAACTGCCTCTCTCTCCGCTCCGGGGGAAGAAATACGGTACGTCCCCCGTCTCTCCCCCCTCCTCGTCCTCGGGAGTGATGTGTCACTCTTTTCATTTCATGCCGCTGCACCTGACGTGTCACTCTATGGGCTTAGAGAGCGGGGATGACACAAGGCTTTGGTGTCGGGGTGTCAGGAGGAGGACTGAGGCAGAGACACAGGCCAGGAGGGACAGTAAAGTAGAGACACAGGCCAGGAGGGACAGTAAAGTAGAGACACAGGACGGACAGTAAGGCAGAGACACAGGACGGACAGTAAAGTAGAGACACAGGGCGGACAGTACGGTAGAGACACAGGCCAGGAGGGACAGTAAGGCAGAGACACAGGCCAGGAGGGACAGTAAGGCAGAGACACAGGCCAGGAGGGACAGTAAGGTAGAGACACAGGCCAGGACGGACAGTAAGGCAGAGACACAGGGCGGACAGTAAAGTAGAGACACAGGGCGGACAGTAAGGTAGAGACACAGGCCAGGATGGACAGTAAAGTAGAGACACAGGCCATGATGGACAGTAAGGTAGAGACACAGGCCAGGAGGGACAGTAAAGTAGAGACACAGGCCAGGATGGACAGTAAAGTAGAGACACAGGCCAGACAGTAAAGTAGAGACACAGGCCAGGAGGGACAGTAAAGTAGAGACACAGGCCAGGAGGGACAGTAAAGTAGAGACACAGGGCGGACAGTAAGGTAGAGACACAGGCCAGGAGGGACAGTAAGGTAGAGACACAGGGCGGACAGTAAGGTAGAGACACAGGCCAGGAGGGACAGTAAGGTAGAGACACAGGCCAGGAGGGACAGGACGGTAGAGACACAGGCCAGGAGGGACAGGACGGTAGAGACACAGGACGGGGCAGACAGTAAAGTAGAGACACAGGACGGGGCAGACAGTAAAGTAGAGACACAGGATGGGGCAGACAGTAAAGTAGAGACACAGGACGGGGCAGACAGTAAAGTAGAGACACAGGACGGGGCAGACAGTAAAGTAGAGACACAGGACGGGGCAGACAGTAAGGTAGAGACACAGGACGGGGCAGACAGTAAAGTAGAGACACAGGACGGGGCAGACAGTAAGGTAGAGACACAGGATGGGGCAGACAGTAAAGTAGAGACACAGGATGGGGCAGACAGTAAAGTAGAGACACAGGATGGGGCAGACAGTAAAGTAGAGACACAGGACGGGGCAGACAGTAAAGTAGAGACACAGGACGGACAGTAAAGTAGAGACACAGGACGGACAGTAAGGTGGAGACACAGGACGGACAGTAAAGTAGAGACACAGGCCAGGAGGGACAGTAAGACAGAGACACAGGACGGACAGTACGGTAGAGACAATGCGGTGCATTGTTTGTTTCTTTCCCAAGAAATCAATCAATCAATCAAGCAATCGATTTATCATATAAATGATCTGCATTTATATTTACATTTACATTTACATTTAGTCATTTAGCTGACGCTTTTATCCAAAGCGACTTACAAGT
This sequence comes from Notolepis coatsorum, assembly GCF_963971535.1. Classification (NCBI taxonomy): domain Eukaryota; kingdom Metazoa; phylum Chordata; class Actinopteri; order Aulopiformes; family Paralepididae; genus Notolepis; species Notolepis coatsorum. The sequence continues at coordinate 21,103,134 of NC_140175.1, forward strand.
TCTGTACGACAAGCCATCAGGAAGGGCACAACTCTATCAGCTGAGCAACAATGTTCATCAAAGTGTTGAGTGCTACAGTGTAGGTTAGTTTATTAGGACAAGTGCATGACAGTACGGTTAGTTAGGGTTAGATTTTTTTTTTTTTTTTTTTTTTTTTTTTAATTCAGATAATGGTTGAAGAAGTGCGTCTTTAGTCGACGGCGAAAGATTGGACGTGATTCGGCTGTCCTAACTGGGGTGGGTAGTTCATTCCACCATTGTGGGGCAAGGACTGAGAATAGGCGACTTCTCTTTGATGACCCTCCCGGAGCTTGGATAGGAGTAGGTCTGAGGCGGCCAGAAGATGCAGAGCGTAGGGGTCTTGAGGGTGTGTAGTTAGAGACCATTGACCGGAGGTAGGCGGGAGCGGTTCCCTTTGCCGCACGGTATGCTAGGTCGAGGGCCTTGAAGCGGATTCGTGCAGCAATGGGGAGCCAGTGCAGGTCCCTAAGAAGTGGGGTGACATGGGCCGACTTCGGTAGGTTTGAGATCAGGCGGGCCGCTGCGTTCTGAATGAGTTGAAGAGGCTTAGTGGCAGTGGCCGGGAGGCCAGCGAGCAGTGCATTGCAGTAGTCGAGGCGGGAGATGACTGTTGATTGGACGAGGAGTTGGGTGGCTTCTTTTGTCAGGAAGGGGCGTATCCTTCTGACGTTGCTCAGGAGGAATCGGCAGGTTCTGGTCGTCGCTGCGATGTGAGCAGAGAAGTTCAACTGGTCGTCGAGGACAACACCAAGGTTCTTGGCGGTCGGGGACGCAGTCACAGCTGCATTCTCGACTGTGATTGAAAGGTCGGTTAGGGGGGAGGATTTGGCCGGCAGGTGGAGCAATTCTGTTTTGCTTAGGTTCAGTTTGAGGTGGTTGGACGTCATCCAGGCTGAGATGTCGGACAGACAGGCCGAGATCCGCACAGAGACGTGGATATCTGAGGGAGGGAAGGAGAGGAAGAGTTGAGTATCGTCGGCATAACAATGGTAGGAGAAGCCATGAGACGTGATAATGTTACCCAGTGATTTAGTGTAGAGGGAGAAGAGAAGGGGTCCTAAAACCGAGCCCTGGGGGACACCCGTCCGCAGGGGGCGGGTGGCCGACAGGGTCCCTCTCCATGACACTTGGTAGGAGCGGTCATTGAGGTATGATGACAGCCATGTCAGCGCAGAGCCAGCCACTCCCATTCCTGCGAGGGCCGCAAGGAGGATCTGGTGGTTGACTGTGTAGCAGCTTTTACATACTAGACCCCATAGACCCTATATAGACCCATTCATTCACACATCGGTGTGTGAATGTGTGAGTGTGAATGGGTAAAAGCTGCTATATAAATGCAGTCCAATTTATATGATAAATTCATTGCTTGATTGCTTGATTTCTTGGGAAAGAAACAAACAATGCATCAAACGGGGCGGATGTTTTAATATGTAGCTTCCTCATCCACCCGAGTCCTGCTTCCATTAAAACAATCCTTTCCGTCTTCCACACACCAGTTGTCTGTTTCCCTGTGTGATGTTCGCTAAAAAGCCTATTGCAGCCCTGAGGCGAAGTTCTGAGCCCAGACCTCCACTTCCCCCCCAAGTCCCCACACGGCCAACCTTCAGCCGGCCTCAGCTGGGACCACCGCTCCTCCTCCTGTTGAATAGATAATACCCACTAACCGTCCGTTAAATAGTCATAAACAGCCCAGCGGTCCACATTAGGCTTCGTTAAGGAGGTATGTAGGCGGGTAGAGACAACACTACTTAAGACCAATATTAGAGCGGAAGTGATTACGGCGAATTAAGCCAACATCTGGTGGTGTGGTCCTCTGGCTCCCTGAGATGAATGAGACGTGGTGTGTGGAGAGTCTTGTTCAGCCCGTACTGTCTGGCTGGTGGGAGAGCAGTTACAGCGGAGAGGAGAGGCCTGGTGTGTGGAGGAGGGCTCAGGGCCTGAGAATAGTGAGAATATAGGGGATGCTGATACTGGATAAAGAGGTCTTAGCTGTTTGTGACACTTTGTGCCATTTTCAGTTGAAAGTAGATTAGATTAGATTTGATTCAAATGTATTGTCATCATTATACAGCACAAGTACAGTATACATCCAAATCCAACCAGAGGGCAAATGTAAAAGTGCAACAGTAATATACAGTGTACACAGGTGATGGGTAT
>NC_140175.1:21112811-21121720 GCF_963971535.1 Notolepis coatsorum
TGTCCTCACTGTTCCTATAGTTTTGTTTTTTTAATTAGTGACTCATGATTTTATCCAAATGATTTTATTCTATACTTTTTTATCTGGTTTCACTGTTTTTTAACTGCTGTCTGTTGTTGTCATTTATTTCTGTTTTGTTGTGTTTTTTATATATTAAGCTGTAGTGTAAAGCACCCTGTGCATTCGTGCTGTGAAGGGTGCTATATAAATAAAAGTAATTCATTCATTTATTCATTTTGGTTGTACTGTACTTGTTCTATATGATGACAATACATTTTAATCTAATCTAATCTGATCTACACACACACACACACACACACACACACACACACACACACACACACACACACACACACACGCCAACTAAAGAGACCTAAAGTACAGTGTGGTTATCTCTTCAGCTCACTTGGGGCCCCCGGTTAATTTGATACTGTAGTAGAATATAACTCGAGGTGTGAGAGGTCAGCAGCACCGTGGAATGCAGAATACAAAAGCACTCCTATGACGGATGGGCTCTCTTTGATCTTCCTTACTGGCGACAGACAAAGCTGACCCTAACTCACCACCAGTCCCCCCAAGTCACTGTCTCAACAACAGAGGTTCTCCTAAGAATAGCAGTCTTAGTAATAACCTCTCCCTCTCGCTCTCTGTGTCTCTCTGTGTCTCTCTGTGTCTCACTATCTCTCTCTATTTTCCCTCCCTCACACTCATTCACTCTCTCTCCTCTCTCTCTCCCCCCCCCCCCTCTCTCTCTCTCTCTCTCTCCCTCCCTCACACTTATTCTCTCTCCCTCTCTCTCTCCCTCTCCCCCTCTCTCCCCCCCGTATCCCCCCCTCTCTCTCCCCCCCCTCTCTCTCTCTTTCCCTCCCTCACACTCATTCTCTCTCCCCCCTCTCTCTCTCTCTCTCTCTCTCCCCCTCCCTCGCCCTCTCTCTCTCTCTTTCCCGCCCTCACACTCATTCTCTCTCTCTCTCTCCCTCTCCCCCTCCCCCCCTCTCTCCCTCCCTCTCCCTCTCCCCCTCCCTCCCTCTCTCTCAGAGCCGTATGGAGCAGGGACCACAGCAAGGTCAGCCAGAGACAGTATATATACATCCATCCATTTTCATTACAGCCAGATGGTAACGCTGTCTGCCATCTTTGTTTACATTCTCTCCCACATCCAGGGATATCTGTGGACTGAGCGCCTCACTACACTATCACTACTTACTACACCTCACTACACTATCACTACTTACTGCTCACACCTCACTACACTATCACTACTTACTGCACCTCACTACACTATCACTACTTACTGCACCTCACTACACTATCACTACTTACTGCACCTCACTACACTATCACTACTTACTGCACCTCACTACACTATCACTACTTACTGCTCACACCTCACTACACTATCACTACGTACTGCACCTCACTACACTATCACTACTTACTGCACCTCACTACACTATCACTACTTACTGCTCTATCAGACAACACAAGGTACAGGCAGCGCTGCAGTAACATCTCTATCAGACAAAACGCAAAAACGAACGCAAAAAAAATAACTAACTAAAACGAAAACGCAAAAAAAACGAACGAACTAAAACCAAAACGCTAAAAAACGAACACAAAAAACGAACGAACTAAAACGAAAACGCAAAAAAAAGAACACAAAAAAACGAACGCAAAAAAACGAACGAACTAAAACGAAAATGAAAACGAACGAACTAAAATAAAAACGCAAAAAAACGAACGCAAAAAAAGAACGAACTAAAACGAAAACGCAAAAAAAACTAACGAACTGAAACAAAAACGCAAAAAAAAGAACGAAAAAAAGAACGAACTAAAACGAAAACGCAAAAAAAAGAACAAAAAAAACGAACACAAAAAAAAGAATGCAAAAAAATTAACGAACTAAAACTAAAACGAACGCAAAAAAATGAATGCAAAAAAAGAAAAGAAAAAAAACGAACGAAAAAAAAGAACGCAAAAAAACAAACAAACTAAAACAAAAACGCAAAAAGACGAACGCAAAAAAAAAGAACGAACTAAAACGCAAAAAACGAACGCAAAAAAACGAACAAACAAAAAAAAAACGCCAAAAAACAAACGAACTAAAACCAAAACGCTAAAAAACGAACGAACTAAAACGAAAACGCAAAAAAAAAGAACACAAAAAAACGAACGCAAAAAACGAACGAACTAAAACGAAAACGCAAAAAAAAGAACACAAAAAAACGAACGCAAAAAAAAGAACGCAAAAAAACGAACAAACTAAAACGAAAATGCAAAAAAACGAACAAACTAAAATAAAAACGCAAAAAAAAGAACTAAAACGAAAACGAACGCAAAAAAAAGAATGCAAAAAAAAAAAAACTAAAACAAATACGCAATAAGACGAACGCAAAAAAACGAACGAACTAAAACGCAAAAAAAGAACGCAAAAAAACGAACAAACAAAAAAAAGCCAAAAATAGAAATAAATAAAACCAAAACGCTAAAAAACGAACGCAAAAAAAAAACGAACTAAAACGAATACGCAAAAAAGGGCACAAAAAAACGCACGCAAAAAAAGAACGCAAATAAAACGAACGAACTAAAATGAAAATGCCTTACTCACTACACTATCACTACTTACTGCACCTCACTACACTATCACTACTTACTGCACCTCACTACACTATCACTACTTACTGCTCACACCTCACTACACTATCACTACTTACTGCACCTCACTACACTATCACTACTTACTGCTCACACCTCACTACACTATCACTACTCACTGCACCTCACTACACTATCACTACTTACTGCACCTCACTACACTATCACTACTTACTGCACCTCACTACACTATCACTACTTACTGCACCTCACTACACTATCACTACTTACTGCACCTCACTACACTATCACTACTTACTGCACCTCACTACACTATCACTACTTACTGCACCTCACTACACTATCACTACTTACTGCACCTCACTACACTATCACTACTTACTGCACCTCACTACACTATCACTACTTACTGCACCTCACTACACTATCACTACTTACTGCACCTCACTACACTATCACTACTCACTGCTCACACCTCACTACACTATCACTACTCACTGCTCACACCTCACTACACTATCACTACTTACTGCACCTCACTACACTATCACTACTTACTGCACCTCACTACACTATCACTACTTACTGCACCTCACTACACTATCACTACTTACTGCACCTCACTACACTATCACTACTTACTGCACCTCACTACACTATCACTACTTACTGCACCTCACTACACTATCACTACTTACTGCACCTCACTACACTATCACTACTTACTGCACCTCACTACACTATCACTACTCACTGCTCACACCTCACTACACTATCACTACTCACTGCTCACACCTCACTACACTATCACTACTTACTGCACCTCACTACACTATCACTACTTACTGCACCTCACTACACTATCACTACTCACTGCTCACACCTCACTACACTATCACTACTCACTGCTCACACCTCACTACACTATCACTACTTACTGCACCTCACTACACTATCACTACTTACTGCACCTCACTACACTATCACTACTTACTGCTCACACCTCACTACACTATCACTACTTACTGCACCTCACTACACTATCACTACTTACTGCACCTCACTACACTATCACTACTTACTGCACCTCACTACACTATCACTACTTACTGCACCTCACTACACTATCACTACTTACTGCACCTCACTACACTATCACTACTTACTGCACCTCACTACACTATCACTACTTACTGCACCTCACTACACTATCACTACTTACTGCACCTCACTACACTATCACTACTTACTGCACCTCACTACACTATCACTACTTACTGCACCTCACTACACTATCACTACTTACTGCACCTCACTACACTATCACTACTTACTGCTCACACCTCACTACACTATCACTACTCACTGCACCTCACTACACTATCACTACTTACTGCACCTCACTACACTATCACTACTTACTGCACCTCACTACACTATCACTACTTACTGCTCACACCTCACTACACTATCACTACTTACTGCACCTCACTACACTATCACTACTTACTGCACCTCACTACACTATCACTACTTACTGCACCTCACTACACTATCACTACTTACTGCACCTCACTACACTATCACTACTTACTGCACCTCACTACACTATCACTACTTACTGCACCTCACTACACTATCACTACTTACTGCACCTCACTACACTATCACTACTTACTGCACCTCACTACACTATCACTACTCACTGCTCACACCTCACTACACTATCACTACTCACTGCTCACACCTCACTACACTATCACTACTTACTGCACCTCACTACACTATCACTACTTACTGCACCTCACTACACTATCACTACTTACTGCACCTCACTACACTATCACTACTTACTGCACCTCACTACACTATCACTACTTACTGCACCTCACTACACTATCACTACTTACTGCACCTCACTACACTATCACTACTCACTGCTCACACCTCACTACACTATCACTACTCACTGCTCACACCTCACTACACTATCACTACTTACTGCACCTCACTACACTATCACTACTTACTGCACCTCACTACACTATCACTACTCACTGCTCACACCTCACTACACTATCACTACTCACTGCTCACACCTCACTACACTATCACTACTTACTGCACCTCACTACACTATCACTACTTACTGCACCTCACTACACTATCACTACTTACTGCTCACACCTCACTACACTATCACTACTTACTGCACCTCACTACACTATCACTACTTACTGCACCTCACTACACTATCACTACTTACTGCACCTCACTACACTATCACTACTTACTGCACCTCACTACACTATCACTACTTACTGCACCTCACTACACTATCACTACTTACTGCACCTCACTACACTATCACTACTTACTGCACCTCACTACACTATCACTACTTACTGCACCTCACTACACTATCACTACTTACTGCACCTCACTACACTATCACTACTTACTGCACCTCACTACACTATCACTACTTACTGCTCCTCACTACACTATCACTACTTACTGCACCTCACTACACTATCACTACTTACTGCACCTCACTACACTATCACTACTTACTGCACCTCACTACACTATCACTACTTACTGCTCCTTGCTACACTATCACTACTTACTGCTCACACCTCACTACACTATCACTACTTACTGCACCTCACTACACTATCACTACTTACTGCACCTCACTACACTATCACTACTTACTGCACCTCACTACACTATCACTACTTACTGCACCTCACTACACTATCACTACTTACTGCACCTCACTACACTATCACTACTTACTGCACCTCACTACACTATCACTACTTACTGCACCTCACTACACTATCACTACTTACTGCACCTCACTACACTATCACTACTTACTGCTCACACCTCACTACACTATCACTACTTACTGCACCTCACTACACTATCACTACTTACTGCTCACACCTCACTACACTATCACTACTTACTGCACCTCACTACACTATCACTACTTACTGCACCTCACTACACTATCACTACTTACTGCACCTCACTACACTATCACTACTTACTGCTCACACCTCACTACACTATCACTACTTACTGCACCTCACTACACTATCACTACTTACTGCACCTCACTACACTATCACTACTTACTGCACCTCACTACACTATCACTACTTACTGCACCTCACTACACTACTATCACTACTTACTGCACCTCACTACACTATCACTACTTACTGCACCTCACTACACTATCACTACTTACTGCACCTCACTACACTATCACTACTTACTGCTCACACCTCACTACACTATCACTACTTACTGCACCTCACTACACTATCACTACTTACTGCACCTCACTACACTATCACTACTTACTGCACCTCACTACACTATCACTACTTACTGCTCACACCTCACTACACTATCACTACTTACTGCACCTCACTACACTATCACTACTTACTGCACCTCACTACACTATCACTACTTACTGCACCTCACCTACACTATCACTACTTACTGCACCTCACCTACACTATCACTACTTACTGCTCACACCTCACTACACTATCACTACTTACTGCACCTCACTACACTATCACTACTTACTGCACCTCACTACACTATCACTACTTACTGCTCACACCTCACTACACTATCACTACTTACTGCACCTCACTACACTATCACTACTTACTGCACCTCACTACACTATCACTACTTACTGCACCTCACTACACTATCACTACTCACTGCACCTCACTACACTATCACTACTCACTGCACCTCACTACACTATCACTACTTACTGCTCACACCTCACTACACTATCACTACTTACTGCACCTCACTACACTATCACTACTTACTGCTCACACCTCACTACACTATCACTACTTACTGCACCTCACTACACTACTATCACTACTTACTGCACCTCACTACACTATCACTACTTACTGCACCTCACTACACTATCACTACTTACTGCACCTCACTACACTATCACTACTTACTGCACCTCACTACACTATCACTACTTACTGCTCACACCTCACTACACTATCACTACTCACTGCACCTCACTACACTATCACTACTTACTGCACCTCACTACACTATCACTACTTACTGCACCTCACTACACTATCACTACTTACTGCTCACACCTCACTACACTATCACTACTTACTGCACCTCACTACACTATCACTACTTACTGCACCTCACTACACTATCACTACTTACTGCACCTCACTACACTATCACTACTTACTGCACCTCACTACACTATCACTACTTACTGCACCTCACTACACTATCACTACTTACTGCACCTCACTACACTATCACTACTTACTGCACCTCACTACACTATCACTACTTACTGCACCTCACTACACTATCACTACTCACTGCTCACACCTCACTACACTATCACTACTTACTGCTCACACCTCACTACACTATCACTACTTACTGCACCTCACTACACTATCACTACTTACTGCACCTCACTACACTATCACTACTTACTGCACCTCACTACACTATCACTACTTACTGCACCTCACTACACTATCACTACTTACTGCACCTCACTACACTATCACTACTTACTGCACCTCACTACACTTAATCACTACTTACTGCACCTCACTACACTATCACTACTTACTGCACCTCACTACACTATCACTACTTACTGCTCACACCTCACTACACTATCACTACTTACTGCTCACACCTCACTACACTATCACTACTTACTGCACCTCACTACACTATCACTACTTACTGCACCTCACTACACTATCACTACTCACTGCTCACACCTCACTACACTATCACTACTCACTGCTCACACCTCACTACACTATCACTACTTACTGCACCTCACTACACTATCACTACTTACTGCACCTCACTACACTATCACTACTTACTGCTCACACCTCACTACACTATCACTACTTACTGCACCTCACTACACTATCACTACTTACTGCACCTCACTACACTATCACTACTTACTGCACCTCACTACACTATCACTACTTACTGCACCTCACTACACTATCACTACTTACTGCACCTCACTACACTATCACTACTTACTGCACCTCACTACACTATCACTACTTACTGCACCTCACTACACTATCACTACTTACTGCACCTCACTACACTATCACTACTTACTGCACCTCACTACACTATCACTACTTACTGCACCTCACTACACTATCACTACTTACTGCACCTCACTACACTATCACTACTTACTGCACCTCACTACACTATCACTACTTACTGCACCTCACTACACTATCACTACTTACTGCACCTCACTACACTATCACTACTTACTGCACCTCACTACACTATCACTACTTACTGCCACCTCACTACACTATCACTACTTACTGCACCTCACTACACTATCACTACTTACTGCACCTCACTACACTATCACTACTTACTGCACCTCACTACACTATCACTACTTACTGCACCTCACTACACTATCACTACTTACTGCACCTCACTACACTATCACTACTTACTGCACCTCACTACACTATCACTACTTACTGCACCTCACTACACTATCACTACTTACTGCACCTCACTACACTATCACTACTTACTGCTCACACCTCACTACACTATCACTACTTACTGCACCTCACTACACTATCACTACTTACTGCTCACACCTCACTACACTATCACTACTTACTGCACCTCACTACACTATCACTACTTACTGCACCTCACTACACTATCACTACTTACTGCACCTCACTACACTATCACTACTTACTGCTCACACCTCACTACACTATCACTACTTACTGCACCTCACTACACTATCACTACTTACTGCACCTCACTACACTATCACTACTTACTGCACCTCACTACACTATCACTACTTACTGCACCTCACTACACTACTATCACTACTTACTGCACCTCACTACACTATCACTACTTACTGCACCTCACTACACTATCACTACTTACTGCACCTCACTACACTATCACTACTTACTGCTCACACCTCACTACACTATCACTACTTACTGCACCTCACTACACTATCACTACTTACTGCACCTCACTACACTATCACTACTTACTGCACCTCACTACACTATCACTACTTACTGCTCACACCTCACTACACTATCACTACTTACTGCACCTCACTACACTATCACTACTTACTGCACCTCACTACACTATCACTACTTACTGCACCTCACCACACTATCACTACT
>NC_140175.1:21121920-21131920 GCF_963971535.1 Notolepis coatsorum
GCACCTCACTACACTATCACTACTTACTGCCACCTCACTACACTATCACTACTTACTGCCACCTCACTACACTATCACTACTTACTGCACCTCACTACACTATCACTACTTACTGCACCTCACTACACTATCACTACTTACTGCACCTCACTACACTATCACTACTTACTGCACCTCACTACACATCACTACTTACTGCACCTCACTACACTATCACTACTTACTGCACCTCACTACACTATCACTACTTACTGCACCTCACTACACTATCACTACTTACTGCACCTCACTACACTATCACTACTTACTGCTCACCTCACTACACTATCACTACTTACTGCACCTCACTACACTATCACTACTTACTGCACCTCACTACACTATCACTACTTACTGCACCTCACTACACTATCACTACTTACTGCACCTCACTACACTATCACTACTTACTGCACCTCACTACACTATCACTACTTACTGCACCTCACTACACTATCACTACTTACTGCACCTCACTACACTATCACTACTTACTGCACCTCACTACACTATCACTACTTACTGCACCTCACTACACTATCACTACTTACTGCACCTCACTACACTATCACTACTTACTGCACCTCACTACACTATCACTACTTACTGCACCTCACTACACTATCACTACTTACTGCACCTCACTACACTATCACTACTTACTGCACCTCACTACACTATCACTACTTACTGCACCTCACTACACTATCACTACTTACTGCACCTCACTACACTATCACTACTTACTGCACCTCACTACACTATCACTACTTACTGCACCTCACTACACTATCACTACTTACTGCACCTCACTACACTATCACTACTTACTGCACCTCACTACACTATCACTACTTACTGCACCTCACTACACTATCACTACTTACTGCTCACACCTCACTACACTATCACTACTTACTGCACCTCACTACACTATCACTACTTACTGCACCTCACTACACTATCACTACTTACTGCACCTCACTACACTATCACTACTTACTGCACACCTCACTACACTATCACTACTTACTGCACCTCACTACACTATCACTACTTACTGCACCTCACTACACTATCACTACTTACTGCACCTCACTACACTATCACTACTTACTGCACCTCACTACACTATCACTACTTACTGCACCTCACTACACTATCACTACTTACTGCACCTCACTACACTATCACTACTTACTGCACCTCACTACACTATCACTACTTACTGCTCACCTCACTACACTATCACTACTTACTGCACCTCACTACACTATCACTACTTACTGCACCTCACTACACTATCACTACTTACTGCACCTCACTACACTATCACTACTTACTGCACACCTCACTACACTATCACTACTTACTGCACCTCACTACACTATCACTACTTACTGCACCTCACTACACTATCACTACTTACTGCACCTCACTACACTATCACTACTTACTGCACCTCACTACACTATCACTACTTACTGCACCTCACTACACTATCACTACTTACTGCACCTCACTACACTATCACTACTTACTGCACCTCACTACACTATCACTACTTACTGCACCTCACTACACTATCACTACTTACTGCACCTCACTACACTATCACTACTTACTGCACCTCACTACACTATCACTACTTACTGCACCTCACTACACTATCACTACTTACTGCACCTCACTACACTATCACTACTTACTGCACCTCACTACACTATCACTACTTACTGCACCTCACTACACTATCACTACTTACTGCACCTCACTACACTATCACTACTTACTGCACCTCACTACACTATCACTACTTACTGCACCTCACTACACTATCACTACTTACTGCACCTCACTACACTATCACTACTTACTGCACCTCACTACACTATCACTACTTACTGCACCTCACTACACTATCACTACTTACTGCACCTCACTACACTATCACTACTTACTGCACCTCACTACACTATCACTACTTACTGCACCTCACTACACTATCACTACTTACTGCACCTCACTACACTATCACTACTTACTGCACCTCACTACACTATCACTACTTACTGCACCTCACTACACTATCACTACTTACTGCACCTCACTACACTATCACTACTTACTGCACCTCACTACACTATCACTACTTACTGCACCTCACTACACTATCACTACTTACTGCACCTCACTACACTATCACTACTTACTGCACCTCACTACACTATCACTACTTACTGCACCTCACTACACTATCACTACTTACTGCACCTCACTACACTATCACTACTTACTGCACCTCACTACACTATCACTACTTACTGCACCTCACTACACTATCACTACTTACTGCACCTCACTACACTATCACTACTTACTGCACCTCACTACACTATCACTACTTACTGCACCTCACTACACTATCACTACTTACTGCACCTCACTACACTATCACTACTTACTGCACCTCACTACACTATCACTACTTACTGCACCTCACTACACTATCACTACTTACTGCACCTCACTACACTATCACTACTTACTGCACCTCACTACACTATCACTACTTACTGCACCTCACTACACTATCACTACTTACTGCACCTCACTACACTATCACTACTTACTGCACCTCACTACACTATCACTACTTACTGCACCTCACTACACTATCACTACTTACTGCACCTCACTACACTATCACTACTTACTGCACCTCACTACACTATCACTACTTACTGCACCTCACTACACTATCACTACTTACTGCACCTCACTACACTATCACTACTTACTGCACCTCACTACACTATCACTACTTACTGCTTTCACCTCACTACACTATCACTACTTACTGCTCACACCTCACTACACTATCACTACTTACTGCACCTCACTACACTATCACTACTTACTGCACCTCACTACACTATCACTACTTACTGCACCTCACTACACTATCACTACTTACTGCTCACACCTCACTACACTATCACTACTTACTGCACCTCACTACACTATCACTACTTACTGCACCTCACTACACCATCACTACACTATCAATTACTGCACCTCACTACACTATCACTACTTACTGCACCTCACTACACTATCACTACTTACTGCACCTCACTACACTATCACTACTTACTGCACCTCACTACACTATCACTACTTACTGCACCTCACTACACTATCACTACTTACTGCTCACACCTCACTACACTATCACTACTTACTGCACCTCACTACACTATCACTACTTACTGCACCTCACTACTTACTGCACCTCACTACACTATCACTACTTACTGCACCTCACTACACTATCACTACTTACTGCACCTCACTACACTATCACTACTTACTGCACCTCACTACACTATCACTACTTACTGCACCTCACTACACTATCACTACTTACTGCACCTCACTACACTATCACTACTTACTGCACCTCACTACACTATCACTACTTACTGCACCTCACTACACTATCACTACTTACTGCACCTCACTACACTATCACTACTTACTGCACCTCACTACACTATCACTACTTACTGCACCTCACTACACTATCACTACTTACTGCACCTCACTACACTATCACTACTTACTGCACCTCACTACACTATCACTACTTACTGCACCTCACTACACTATCACTACTTACTGCACCTCACTACACTATCACTACTTACTGCACCTCACTACACTATCACTACTTACTGCACCTCACTACACTATCACTACTTACTGCACCTCACTACACTATCACTACTTACTGCTCACACCTCACTACACTATCACTACTTACTGCTCCTCACTACACTATCACTACTTACTGCACCTCACTACACTATCACTACTTACTGCACCTCACTACACTATCACTACTTACTGCTACACCTCACTACACTATCACTACTTACTGCACCTCACTACACTATCACTACTTACTGCACCTCACTACACTATCACTACTTACTGCACCTCACTACACTATCACTACTTACTGCACCTCACTACACTATCACTACTTACTGCACCTCACTACACTATCACTACTTACTGCACCTCACTACACTATCACTACTTACTGCACCTCACTACACTATCACTACTTACTGCACCTCACTACACTATCACTACTTACTGCACCTCACTACACTATCACTACTTACTGCACCTCACTACACTATCACTACTTACTGCTCACACCTCCACTATCACTACTTACTGCACCTCACTACACTATCACTACTTACTGTCACACCTCACTACACTATCACTACTTACTGCACCTCACTACACTATCACTACTTACTGCACCTCACTACACTATCACTACTTACTGCACCTCACTACACTATCACTACTTACTGCACCTCACTACACTATCACTACTTACTGCACCTCACTACACTATCACTACTTACTGCACCTCACTACACTATCACTACTTACTGCACCTCACTACACTATCACTACTTACTGCACCTCACTACACTATCACTACTTACTGCACCTCACTACACTATCACTACTTACTGCACCTCACTACACTATCACTACTTACTGCTCACACTCACTACACTATCACTACTTACTGCACCTCACTACACTATCACTACTTACTGCACCTCACTACACTATCACTACTTACTGCACCTCACTACACTATCACTACTTACTGCACCTCACTACACTATCACTACTTACTGCACCTCACTACACTATCACTACTTACTGCACCTCACTACACTATCACTACTTACTGCACCTCACTACACTATCACTACTTACTGCACCTCACTACACTATCACTACTTACTGCACCTCACTACACTATCACTACTTACTGCACCTCACTACACTATCACTACTTACTGCACCTCACTACACTATCACTACTTACTGCTCACACCTCACTACACTATCACTACTTACTGCACCTCACTACACTATCACTACTTACTGCACCTCACTACACTATCACTACTTACTGCTCACACCTCACTACACTATCACTACTTACTGCTCACACCTCACTACACTATCACTACTTACTGCACCTCACTACACTATCACTACTTACTGCACCTCACTACACTATCACTACTTACTGCACCTCACTACACTATCACTACTTACTGCACCTCACTACACTATCACTACTTACTGCACCTCACTACACTATCACTACTTACTGCACCTCACTACACTATCACTACTTACTGCTCACACCTCACTACACTATCACTACTTACTGCACCTCACTACACTATCACTACTTACTGCACCTCACTACACTATCACTACTTACTGCACCTCACTACACTATCACTACTTACTGCTCACACCTCACTACACTATCACTACTTACTGCTCACTAATTACTCACCTCACTACACTATCACTACTTACTGCACCTCACTACACTATCACTACTTACTGCACCTCACTACACTATCACTACTTACTGCCACACCTCACTACACTATCACTACTTACTGCACCTCACTACACTATCACTACTTACTGCACCTCACTACACTATCACTACTTACTGCACCTCACTACACTATCACTACTTACTGCACCTCACTACACTATCACTACTTACTGCTCACCTCACTACACTATCACTACTTACTGCACCTCACTACACTATCACTACGTACTGCACCTCACTACACTATCACTACTTACTGCACCTCACTACACTATCACTACTTACTGCACCTCACTACACTATCACTACTTACTGCACCTCACTACACTATCACTACTTACTGCACCTCACTACACTATCACTACTTACTGCACCTCACTACACTATCACTACTTACTGCACCTCACTACACTATCACTACTTACTGCACCTCACTACACTATCACTACTTACTGCACCTCACTACACTATCACTACTTACTGCACCTCACTACACTATCACTACTTACTGCACCTCACTACACTATCACTACTTACTGCACCTCACTACACTATCACTACTTACTGCACCTCACTACACTATCACTACTTACTGCACCTCACTACACTATCACTACTTACTGCACCTCACTACACTATCACTACTTACTGCACCTCACTACACTATCACTACTTACTGCACCTCACTACACTATCACTACTTACTGCACCTCACTACACTATCACTACTTACTGCACCTCACTACACTATCACTACTTACTGCTCACACCTCACTACACTATCACTACTCACTGCTCACACCTCACTACACTATCACTACTTACTGCTCACACCTCACTACACTATCACTACTTACTGCACCTCACTACACTATCACTACTTACTGCTCACACCTCACTACACTATCACTACTTACTGCACCTCACTACACTATCACTACGTACTGCACCTCACTACACTATCACTACTTACTGCTCACACCTCACTACACTATCACTACTTACTGCTCCTCACTACACTATCACTACTTACTGCACCTCACTACACTATCACTACTTACTGCACCTCACTACACTATCACTACTTACTGCACCTCACTACACTATCACTACTTACTGCACCTCACTACACTATCACTACTTACTGCACCTCACTACACTATCACTACTTACTGCACCTCACTACACTATCACTACTTACTGCTCACACCTCACTACACTATCACTACTTACTGCACCTCACTACACTATCACTACTTACTGCACCTCACTACACTATCACTACTTACTGCTCACACCTCACTACACTATCACTACTTACTGCACCTCACTACACTATCACTACTTACTGCACCTCACTACACTATCACTACTTACTGCACCTCACTACACTATCACTACTTACTGCACCTCACTACACTATCACTACTTACTGCACCTCACTACACTATCACTACTTACTGCACCTCACTACACTATCACTACTTACTGCACCTCACTACACTATCACTACTTACTGCACCTCACTACACTATCACTACTTACTGCACCTCACCACACTATCACTACTTACTGCTCACACCTCACTACACTATCACTACTTACTGCACCTCACTACACTATCACTACTTACTGCACCTCTCTACCTATCACTACTTACTGCACCTCACTACACTATCACTACTTACTGCACCTCACTACACTATCACTACTTACTGCACCTCACTACACTATCACTACTTACTGCACCTCACTACACTATCACTACTTACTGCACCTCACCTACACTATCACTACTTACTGCTCACACCTCACTACACTATCACTACTTACTGCACCTCAATACACTATCACTACTTACTGCACCTCACTACTTACTGCACCTCACTACACTATCACTACTTACTGCACCTCACTACACTATCACTACTTACTGCACCTCACTACACTATCACTACTTACTGCACCTCACTACACTATCACTACTTACTGCACCTCACTACACTATCACTACTTACTGCACCTCACTACACTATCACTACTTACTGCACCTCACTACACTATCACTACTTACTGCACCTCACTACACTATCACTACTCACTGCACCTCACTACACGATCACTACTTACTGCACCTCACTACACTATCACTACTTACTGCACCTCACTACACTACTATCACTACTTACTGCACCTCACTACACTATCACTACTTACTGCACCTCACTACACTATCACTACTTACTGCACCTCACTACACTATCACTACTTACTGCTCACACCTCACTACACTATCACTACTTACTACACCTCACTACACTATCACTACTTACTGCACCTCACTACACTATCACTACTTACTGCACCTCACTACACTATCACTACTTACTGCACCTCACTACACTATCACTACTTACTGCTCACACCTCACTACACTATCACTACTTACTGCACCTCACTACACTATCACTACTTACTGCTCACACCTCACTACACTATCACTACTTACTGCACCTCACTACACTATCACTACTTACTGCACCTCACTACACTATCACTACTTACTGCTCACACCTCACTACACTATCACTACTTACTGCACCTCACTACACTATCACTACTTACTGCTCACACCTCACTACACTATCACTACTTACTGCACCTCACTACACTATCACTACTTACTGCACCTCACTACACTATCACTACTTACTGCTCCTCACTACACTATCACTACTCACTGCACCTCACTACACTATCACTACTTACTGCACCTCACTACACTATCACTACTCACTGCACCTCACTACACTATCACTACTTACTGCACCTCACTACACTATCACTACTTACTGCACCTCACTACACTATCACTACTCACTGCACCTCACTACACTATCACTACTTACTGCACCTCACTACACTATCACTACTTACTGCACCTCACTACACTATCACTACTTACTGCACCTCACTACACTATCACTACTTACTGCACCTCACTACACTATCACTACTTACTGCACCTCACCACACTATCACTACTTACTGCTCACACCTCACTACACTATCACTACTTACTGCACCTCACTACACTATCACTACTTACTGCACCTCACTACTTACTGCACCTCACTACACTATCACTACTTACTGCACCTCACTACACTATCACTACTTACTGCACCTCACTACACTATCACTACTTACTGCACCTCACTACACTATCACTACTTACTGCACCTCACCACACTATCACTACTTACTGCTCACACCTCACTACACTATCACTACTTACTGCACCTCAATACACTATCACTACTTACTGCACCTCACTACTTACTGCACCTCACTACACTATCACTACTTACTGCACCTCACTACACTATCACTACTTACTGCACCTCACTACACTATCACTACTTACTGCACCTCACTACACTATCACTACTTACTGCACCTCACTACACTATCACTACTTACTGCACCTCACTACACTATCACTACTTACTGCACCTCACTACACTATCACTACTTACTGCACCTCACTACACTATCACTACTCACTGCACCTCACTACACTATCACTACTTACTGCACCTCACTACACTATCACTACTTACTGCACCTCACTACACTACTATCACTACTTACTGCACCTCACTACACTATCACTACTTACTGCACCTCACTACACTATCACTACTTACTGCACCTCACTACACTATCACTACTTACTGCTCACACCTCACTACACTATCACTACTTACTACACCTCACTACACTATCACTACTTACTGCACCTCACTACACTATCACTACTTACTGCACCTCACTACACTATCACTACTTACTGCACCTCACTACACTATCACTACTTACTGCTCACACCTCACTACACTATCACTACTTACTGCACCTCACTACACTATCACTACTTACTGCTCACACCTCACTACACTATCACTACTTACTGCACCTCACTACACTATCACTACTTACTGCACCTCACTACACTATCACTACTTACTGCTCACACCTCACTACACTATCACTACTTACTGCACCTCACTACACTATCACTACTTACTGCTCACACCTCACTACACTATCACTACTTACTGCACCTCACTACACTATCACTACTTACTGCACCTCACTACACTATCACTACTTACTGCTCCTCACTACACTATCACTACTCACTGCACCTCACTACACTATCACTACTTACTGCACCTCACTACACTATCACTACTCACTGCACCTCACTACACTATCACTACTTACTGCACCTCACTACACTATCACTACTTACTGCACCTCACTACACTATCACTACTCACTGCACCTCACTACACTATCACTACTTACTGCACCTCACTACACTATCACTACTCACTGCACCTCACTACACTATCACTACTTACTGCACCTCACTACACTATCACTACTTACTGCTCCTCACTACACTATCACTACTTACTGCTCACACCT
>NC_140175.1:21141920-21149420 GCF_963971535.1 Notolepis coatsorum
GCTGGCAGGTGAAAAGATGTGACAGGCTGCCTCCTCGTGTATCGGAGGGGACACGCGATGCAAGGCTTCTAACCTCCCTACAACCGGCCAGTGGGGGGGCATATGCGAGCAACTTCCAAGACAGGGGAGGGGAGAATTGGCACAGCTAAATTGGGATGGGAGAAAATTATAAAAAAGAGGAGAAAAAGTGGATAAAAAAAAAATATAAAAAGAATGATGTAAAAAAAAGCAAAGAGGCCTAGAAGCGTGGCTAACGCTAATGGCGCACATACCAGAGAGGCTAACTGCCTAAGAAAACGGGCAGAGAGGCACTGAAAGAGGATTTCACACACCATATCAAGATGTATCCATCAGTGGACCAATTGCATGCTTTCGCAGAGGACAAGAAGCCTTCAGTCGACTTCTTCAGACATTAATTAACCCCCACAGCCCAAATGGAATGACCCCCCCAAAAGATTTAAAATAAAAAAAAATTTAAATGAAAAAGAATACAATATATTTTGTTTTGCATTCCGGGGCGTAGCATACCAGTCGACCATCGGCAAATTTCGGCCAATCAAAGTCGACTATACAAATCCTTAGTCGGGGACAGGCCTAGTGTCAACCTTGAGAGAGTTCACGTGCTAAACCTGTTCAGACGAGGACCGGTGCTGCTCAGATCAGGACCAATGAGAGAAAAACAACATCTAAAGAGAATGAAACCTGACACAGTGACAATGACGGAAGACATGAAGAATGAATGGAAGCAAAAGCTCATGGGGAAGAAACAACAATTTGAAAAGATCAAGAAGGACTTGGAACGAGAAAAAGAAGAACTTTGATAGAATGAACAGGACGACAAGTGAAGAGACACTCGAATTATAGAGTTCATAAAGTCTAACACCCAGAAACAACTTGGCATAATAGAACAGGAGGAAAAAGATTTGGAAAAGGACAGGAATGCCAGAAGTGGAACAGACTCGAGCACAACTTCATGTCTGGAGACATCGTACACATCATGGACGACTCTGCACCCTGCAACTCTTGGATCATGGGGAGAGTTGTTGAGGCGAGAGGACTTGTTCGACAAGTGAAGATCAAGACCAGGACAAGCTGTCTGGACAGGCCTGTCACAAAGATTTATCTCCTTCAGGAGGCTGACCAGACCAGACCAGACCTGACGTGACGTGACTTGACTTGGGGTTTGGACATGACGTTCAGTGTGGTAGTATAGATCACACTGTCTAGGCTCCAAAAGTTCTAGGATCTCTGGCCTATAGGGACACTTGACATATTTAACCGGCGTTGACATTGAACTTTTTTCTCGTCTTCAAGAACAAAAAGACATTGGACCGTTCATCTTGATTGTTGTTTGCACGTGTTACACATTGGGTTTTTGTGCTGTAATTATCATGTAGTAATAATTAGGGGCCGGATTGTGGGAGCAGGGAGGTGTATGTCATTTTGTCACCAGTGGTGGTGGGTGTGTCTGTCTGGAGGTGTGGGAAGAAGGGTAATTAATATCACCTGTGCCTGGGAACCATTCAGTGTTTGTTTAGTTACAGAGAGAGGGTGAGGCAGGGTGCCTATATTTCTGTTGACCGCATTACGTTACCCAGTTACCATCGAAATCCATATAACACCTGCAAGAGCATGTAACCGAAGGCTGGAATAAACACCCTTGAATTGCAGCTACGGACTCAGGCTCATTCATTGGACTCGCGTGTCGGACAGATCTCCCTGCCCAAGCCCTCTCAGCGGCTTTTTACTTGTCACTTTAAAATAGTCGCGTTACAATAGTCATCAAGAAGGAAGGTAGTGAGAGACACGGATCATCTTCAGAAACATATTTAATAAGGTGCAAAGGAATCACTAACGTTTCAACACAAACAGTGTCTTCTTCAGATACATGGTATTAGATACATAGACCATTTAAACCCTTCCCATGGTTGGAAGCCTGTTTCTTATTGGCTAAAGACAGGGAGGGGTCAAGTTGGATCAGCAATTGATATATAATAACAACAATGCCCTTTAGATCATTCATACATAGAGATCAGTAATTTGTCACGTGCATTAACAAAAGACAGCAGATTAATTGTGTTAAAAACACAAATGAATCCACATAGATAATGGAGTTAACATAGACAAGAGGTACTGTAATTATCAATTAAGCCCTTAGAGTCCTTAGATTTAAATGATAATTACCTCTTCAATTGTCTTTGTGTCGAAACATTAGTGATTGTTTTTCACCCTATTAGATCCTTCCTTTAGGATAGAATACTGTATGTGTCTAATACTAAGTGTGTCTCTTAACTCTTAACCACCAAAACCTGCACAGACCACAACGTACGTACAGTATGACGTATATCATGCCAGGGTACCTTCTGTATACCGCACCTTGTGTATACTGCTTTTACTCTTACTCATAGTATATATTCAGATTCAAATTCTTTATTGCCTATATTTATTATAACAGATATAATATAACCGATAGAGGGCATACAGACCCTCATTTGCACCTTTGTTTACACTGTTCATTCTTTTCTCATATTTTTATATTCAGGTCTAATGGTATTGCCTATATGTCTTTCTACTATTCACCGGCCTGCCCATAACTGTACCCCCCCCCCCCTCCCCCATGCTGCTATGACGCATGGATTTCCCCAAGGGGATCAATAAACTAATGTCTTGTCTTATCTTATCTCATGTGTTACTGCACAGTCTAGACTTTGCCGCACTGCTGCAAGCAGCACAACACAATATAAATATATATATATTTACTCTTAAATGTCACAGTGGTAGGGAATGGGGAGAAGGTGCACATCAACACACACACACACACACATGCACGCACGCACACACACACACGCACACACACATTATAAATGTATGGGATTACGTCTGCGATATGTGTGTCCATGTGGCCTTTTGCAGCCTTCCACAGAGACATGGCTGACAAACCTACAAACAGTAATTGGGCCATTATGACTCCCTGGAATGGTATTGATTCCTTTGTTTTTTAGGCCTAGGCGAATAATAGGCGTCTAGACACGATACAGTAAACACTATAGACCCGATGTCACCGTTGAGGCTAGTGTTGTAGTCGTCGAGTCACTAAATCTTGAGTCCGAGTCGAGTCTCGAGTCCCCAGTGTTCGAGTCCGAGTCCGAGTCGTCAAGGTTGAGTCCACTCCACTCTGGCAGTCAAAGAGCTGATGTACAAAAAAAATAAAAAGGTCTACATTAAAGTAAATATAAATGACACAGCGGTCACCATTTCAAAGGGAGTTTATTTACTTTGTGACACAATAGCCAAACAAATGCACTAGCCATCAATATCGCATGCCAAATGATTAGGGCCTATTACCAAAAAAATAATTGAATAGGAATGCAGTCAATGCTTGAGTCCAAGTCCGAGTGATCAGTGCTCAAGTCACAAGTCGTGAAAATCAGTCCAGGACCTTGGACTCGAGCACTACAACACTGAGCCCAGAATATTGTAAAATGTTTTTTGTAATGTATAATATAACTGATAGGACATACAGACCCTCATCCGCACATTTGCTCATATATTCAGAGTTAATTTTATTACCAATCTCAAACCTCTGACACATCGCTGTACCCTTTATATGAGAGTAAGCTGGCCCAGCTGGTGCAGTATACACAAGGTGCAGTACACACAAGGTGCAGTACACACAAGGTGCAGTATACACAAGGTGCAGTACACACAAGGTGCAGTATACACAAGGTGCAGTACACACAAGGTGCAGTACACACAAGGTGCAGTATACACAAGGTGCAGTACACACAAGGTGCAGTGTACACAAGGTGCAGTGTACACAAGGTGCAGTGTACACAAGGTGCAGTACACACAAGGTGCAGTATACACAAGGTGCAGTATACACAAGGTACCCTAACTGGTATGAGGTGTCTCACACTTAGTAGTCAGACACACGTCACAAAGAATATAACAGAAAAGGAAAGATGGAGATGGAACCGCTGCTGGAAACCCTGGATCTTGTAAATCTTCATCTCTGATCCAGTCAGTCTGGAGAGAAGGAGCTCATCAGAGAGAGGTGTTCTGTCGAACACAATCATATGGGTTTCCATGGTGATGTGGTGCTGCCCCTTGGATGACATTAAGGGGGATTGAACTGCGGGTGAGTTGGCCTGTCTGTCTGTCTGTCTGTCTGTCTGTCTGTCTGTCTGTCTGTCTGTCTGTCTGTCTGTCTGTCTGTCTGTCTGTCTGTCTGTCTGTCTGTCTGCCTGTCTGCCTGCCTGCCTGCCTGTCTATCTGTCCATCTGTCTGTCTGCCTACCTGTCTATCTGTCTGTCTGCCTGCCTGTCTGTCTGTCTGTCCATCGGTCTGCCTGTCTGTCTGTCTGTCTGTCTATCTGTCCGCCTGTCTGTCTATCTGTGTCTGCCTGCCTGTTAATCTGTCCATCTGTCTGTCTGCCTGCCTGTCTGCCTGTCTATCTTTCCATCTGTCTGTCTGCCTACCTGTCTATCTATCTGTCTGCCTGCCTGTCTTTCTGCTTGCCTGTCTTTCTGTCCATCCGTCTGTCTGCCTGCCTGCCTGTCTGTCTGTCTGTCTGTCCATCCGTCTGTCTGTCTGTCTGTCTGCCTGCCTGCCTGTCTAAGTGTATATCTGTCTGTCTGCCTGTCTGTCTGTCCATCCGTCTGCCTGTCTGTCTGTCCATCAGTCTGTCTGTCCATTCATCTGTCTGCCTGCCTGTCTGTCTGTCTGTCCATCCGTCTGTCTGTCTGTCTGTCTGTCTGTCTGTCTGCCTGCCTGCCTGTCTAAGTGTCTATCTGTCTGTCTGCCTGTCTGTCTGTCCATCCGTCTGCCTGCCTGTCTGTCTGTCCATTCATCTGTCTGCCTGCCTGTCTGTCTGTCCATCGGTCTGCCTGCCTGCCTGCCTGCCTGTCTGTCTGTCTGTCTGTCCATCCGTCTGTCTGTCTGTCTGCCTGTCTGTCTGTCCGGTTAAAGAGATCGTGAGGAGAATAGAGCAGGGCGAGAACAACACCTTTAACCGCCCTTTCACCTTGCATGCGTCTACAGTGGTGTGCGTGTCTGGTCCCTGGGGGGTCGCAGGGGGGGGATCATGCCTTGTGTGGCAACCACATACTGTCGACCTGGTCCGGGGAGAAATACCCAGCCCATCGATCGCTCTCTCTCTCTCTCTCTCTGTAGTGGCACACCGTGCAGCCAGAAAGCAACACCAAATGTCAGAGGGTATGAATTGTGTATGACTCTCTTGAACTCCCGCGTTTCGAAACGAGGGGGGAGGTGGAGGCTTCGCGCGAGAGGAGGATGCCAGCGAAGGTGGGACACAAGATGGTCTTTTATTCAGCAATTATCTTTGGAGGAAACGCCGGAGCGGCGCCGACACACACCGGATCCTTGACATTTTCATTTGGCGATTTGATATTCATCTCTGGCGATATATAACACGAAGAGGAAAACAGCCATGCATAATGCAGAGCGCAATTACGGGAGAGAACACGAGACACATTGCTGAGCAATTATCTCAGGTGTGTGAAGTGCTGCTCGACATTTCGTACGCAAAGTTTGGATTAGCGGAGTCGAGTCGGAACCTGGGAATAAACAGAAACTCAAACAACACACACACACACGCGTACAGTACACAAAAAGGAAATGCAATTATCTTGAGATCTTTTGTATCATACAAGAATTATACATTTGTATCCTGTGGTATAAAGATAAATACGGAATGTAATGTGGTCTGATCATTAAGATCTACTGAATTATTCAACTGCTCTGAAAGTGAGTACTGTACTCCTGCTGCAACCAAGCTGTCTTTAGTAGTAAAACAGCTCGACGGTTCCGTTTCAGTGTCGGGTAAACTGCGGTTGAACACTAAATACTCGAGTCCGACAGGTCTGGTTACAAGCGGTACATTGTATCAAAACGTTGTAATGACTTTCATAGGCCTTATGATCTCTACGTTGCGTGCGTAACTGGACTATGACAACGTTTTATACAGCGTGTGGTTTACAACCATTTCCTCGGTAGAGCATGTCAAGTTAGACCGCGCTCTCAAGATTCGACACTGGGTGCTGAAATCCCATTAAGTATTATATAAAAAAGAAGCAGTGAAGCTAGACCAGCACTCTATAACACTGACGAAGGAATATGTAATTCCGAAACATGTTTGTTTCAGGCTGCCATTAAACTCGGTAGAGCATACAAAGACACGTCTGATTATACTGTGAGCTTCCTGTTTTGGAAAAGGACGTGATCATGATTTTCAAAGGCTAAAACGCTTGCCCCCATTGGAGTGTATTGGAGCCTGTTGAAATATATATATATATATAATGATGTATATATTCTCACTATATATATATCTATCCACACCTGTCTGTACTCACCTGCACCCAATCCGTTTACATTTCTGTAGATACTATATCTGTACATATCCCTTACCTACTCTCCCTAACTATACGCTGCTGGCCAGTATGCCTTACTGCCATAGTGTCTTTATACCTGTATCACTGTACATATTGTATTACAACTCTGTACATACATCCGATTAGCACTATTACACTCAGTAGTACTAATTTATATATTTTATACCCAGTTTAATCACCTGTACATTGTATATTACAATTGCACTTTACTGTTACATTAGCACTCTGGTTGGATGACAACAAACCTCTTTTGGTTGTACTGCACTGCTAATAAAATAAGATTAGATATTCCTTCTTTATCGATCCCCATGGGGAAATTCAGGATGCAGCACAGTGCTAGGTTTCCTAGTCCACACCGACCAAAGCCATCAGTGAAACTGATCTGTACTATAGTCAAGCCAGACGATGTTTACGTAAAAACAGTCAACCATGTCCTTCAACTATCCCCCCCCCCTCCAGGAGCAGACATGTACAGCTGCTGGCCCTGACACCCTCCTCCTCCTCCTCCTCTGCCTGAAATATTCATCTGGGGGAGGGGAGGGGAGAGGGGGAGAGGAGGGGGGGGCGGTGCTGTCATGGTGAAACACACATTCTAATGCCTACAAGAGCATCGCCCCGGGCCCTCCTCCTCGCCGGCGCGTCAGTCACCCGCCGCCCGTCACATCAAAGAGAGGAGGAACAGGCACCATCCGGCTAACTGCCGGCGTGGCGTGTGTTGTATATATATCCACCTGAGACGACGGACAGGGAAACAAGACGTCGGCCGCGCGGCTATTGTTTACCGTTAGCCATTCCCGCTCCGAGCCGAGCCACCGGCGTCCGTCCGTCTGCGGCTGCGCTGCCTGTTGGGCCCTATTGCGCTCATGTGTCATCCTGATGATCCGGCTCTGACACCTCTGTAGCCCCGGCTCTCTGTCTCTGCTCCTCCTTTGTTCTCACTACACCACAGCTGCTTGTGTGTGTGTGTGTGTGTGTGTGTGTGTGTGTGTGTGTGTGTGTGTGTGTGTGTGTGTGTGTGTGTGTGTGTGTGTGTGGACAGGGAAACAAGACGTCGGCCGCGCGGCTATTGTTTACCGTTAGCCATTCCCGC
>NC_140175.1:21154420-21160020 GCF_963971535.1 Notolepis coatsorum
GCTTTGTGGTTGTTCCTGTTTGTATCCTCGCAGCGTGGAGCTTTGTGGCTGTTCCTGTTTGTATCCTCGCAGCACGGAGCTTTGTGTCCTGTTCCTGTTTGTATCCTCGCAGCGTGGAGCTTTGTGCCTGTTCCTGTTTGTATCCTCGCAGCGCGGAGCTTTGTGTCTGTTCCTGTTTGTATCCTCGCAGCGTGGAGCTTTGTGCCTGTTCCTGTTTGTATCCTCGCAGCGCGGAGCTTTGTGCCTGTTCCTGTTTGTATCCTCGCAGCGTGGAGCTTTGTGCCTGTTCCTGTTTGTATCCTCGCAGCGCGGAGCTTTGTGCCTGTTCCTGTTTGTATCCTCGCAGCGTGGAGCTTTGTGGCTGTTCTTGTTTGTATCCTCGCAGCGTGGAGCTTTGTGGCTGTTCCTGTTTGTATCCTCGCAGCACGGAGCTTTGTGGCTGTTCCTGTTTGTATCCTCGCAGCGCGGAGCTTTGTGTTCTGTTCCTGTTTGTATCCTCGCAGCACGGAGCTTTGTGGCTGTTCCTGTTTGTATCCTCGCAGCACGGAGCTTTGTGGCTGTTCCTGTTTGTATCCTCGCAGCACGGAGCTTTGGGGAAGTGGGGTGGCGTTGCACAAGAAGAAGAGTTCTCACTCCCACTTCACACGAGTGTCATGTGAGTTTGTGTCGAGCGAAACGCGTATCCGAGCGATCACGCACTATTCCTCAAGTGAAAAAAAGGTCCCCCGGCTTTTGCTTCACACATAATGGAAGTGAAGTTTTCTGCCGGCGGGGAAACTTTCCTCTGACACGACGACGAGGCGCAGTTTGTCATGACGACGACGGGAAGAAGTCTCTGAACGCGCGGTTCACAAGATAGCGGTGACATATTTGGCACTGAACACACCATGCATATTTCATAGAGAACAATGTTTTCTCTCCCCACCAGCTTTGTCGATGCGTGTACTCGGGAGGATTTGGAGAGAGATCAAGAAGCGCTTCCTCCGCCGCCAACCGACGCAAGAGCGCGAAGTCGTTCATCCGAGACTGTTTGCTATGCGCGGAGGCCGCGTGCGGTGTTTGCACTGCAGCGAGGAGAGAACGAAGGATACGTCGGGGGAGAAAAGAGCATTCAGTGTCCTTTCATCTTCAGTGTGGCATTTAAAGCCTTTGGCCTGTTGTCGTGAAACTATTCCTCCTTCTCTTCTCGTCAAGCTGAACCGAACGCAGGCTCGACGGCGGTGGAAAGGGACTACGTGTTTGTACTCGAGCGATGTACTTAAGTACAATTTAGAGGTACTTGTACTTTACTTGAGTATTTTCAATTCAGAGAACTTTGTACTTTTACTCCACTACATTTCTAAAGGGAATGTTGTACTTTGTACTCCACTACATGTATCTGAACCCATCAGTTACTAGTTAGAAAACGATAGAAACATGACCTGACAAATTGAAGCCTGTCAACTTCAAGAGGAGGCCATCAGAGCGTAAAGAGTAATGGAACTGTTGTGTACTTCTTCCACTACCCGGACGTCCGTCATCGAATTACAAACAGACGTGGGAACATATTTGACAGTCGTAGATCTGAAAACAGAAAGGAAGCCGAGACAATATCCCATTAATTACATCCGCGCTTTCGCGCGAGCCGTGCCGTGTAACTCATCACCGGTGAGCAAAGAGCGCTTTACATACATTTACATGTCGCTGCGTTTGAAGCGGCGTGGTGTTGTGTGCTCACGCGCGCCGGTGTACAACTCCCCCCCCCCCCCCCTCCGCTCGGCGCGCGCGCCGCTCCTATCGCTCTCCGTCATCTTTTTAACTGTCATCCGCGGCAGTTTGTCACTTTCCATAGCCCACTGATTCGGCACCTGACAGCTCTGGGGCCCCCGCTGACAGGGAATCAAATGGATTCCGAGCGTGGCTATGTGTGCCAATTTGAATGGCACAGCCATTTGTGAAATATACATTTTCAAATAAAAATTGACAAAGAAATTTAATCTGGCGTTCGGGGGGGACGTCTGAGGCACAGTCGCTGGGAGAAAATTAATTGCTACCCGCACCGCGACGATGTGTGACAGTTCTTGAATAGCTTAGATAATGGCTTTATCATCTAGCCATGAAGCGGCCATATTGAAATAAATGAGAAGCTGTGGAGCAGGCAGGCGGGCCATGAAGCACTCTGGGTAAAGATAAAGGACGCGTCCGCCGCGGGGTTAAATCGATGCGCTCGCACACAAAACAAAACACAACATCGTGTGACGACACATCCATTTTCCAGCTGTTGTTGACGTAAAGTCTCAGGAGTTAAACTAGATTTTATGGGCGGACAAGGCCTCCACTAAATTGAGCTCGGTTTATGGCCTGGTTGAGAGCGGATGGGTGGGGAAGATGGGCCCGGCTGTATTGGATTTCTGTGCCACATATGGCTCTAATGCGTGTCATTACAGGGCTAGTCAGATAGATCCTGGTTTAGATGCATCGGGTCAGAAGGAGTGGAGTAGTCTCGGAGAGAATCGGCCGTCGTAAATTGGAGCAGGCGGCGGAGGGAGGAGTGTATGACTTTAAAATGAACTCCTCCTCTGTTTATAGAAGGGTTCTTGCCAGGACAGTAAAGTCATAACGACGGCACGTAAAATTCATAACGACTCTAAATTCAAACGGCAACATCCTCTCTTTAATCCTCACACGCTGTGTAGCTCTGACAACCCGGTTGAACAGTGTGTCGATTCATAAGGGCAAGAAAACACATTCTTATTTTCTTTTTTCATAATATTTTTTTTACATTAAACATGTACCATTAAAATTAAGAAAACAGACATCCAAACTAAAACTAAACACATACACCCCCCCCCCAAAGAACAAAAATATACAAACAAAACCAAAAAACAACAAATAAACCATACTTAAAAAAAATAATATTACATTTGTTCCTGCTACGCTACTGACCAATTCAAGGGCAAGAAAACACCAATTAGTTTGACTCAAAACAAACACTTATTATATATATTACTCGATGAATCCAGGATCTTCTGTCAAGGTTAAAGGAACACGCCAACATTTTGGGAAATTAGCTTATCGTCTTCTCCAGAGAGAGACAAGAAGATAGATACCAGTTTCCTCTCTGTGCGTTCAGTAGAAAGCTATCTGGCTGCACGTTAGCCTAGCTTAGCACAATGAATGGAAGCGGACATGACCGGTTAGCCTTCGGGAGAGGTGTTAATTGGACAATGCCTAGGCTAACCGGTCATGTCCGCTTCCCTTCATTGTGCTAAGCTAGGCTAACATGCAGCCAGATAGCCTTCTACTGAACGCACAGAGAGGAGACTGGTATCTATCTTCTTGTCTCTCTCTGGAGAAGACGGTAAGCTAATTTCCCAAAATGTTGGCGTGTTCCTTTAAGTCTCATTAGAACATCCATAGCGACCGGGCGGGTTCTGTTGATGGATATTGGGACTAAGCAGAGAAGGGAAGACAAGAGCATCGGGGCCACAGTCAGTCTGACACAAGTCAAGACAGATGTGACCGCTAAGCGAGAGCTGATCACTAAAGAAGGAGGTGACTTAACAGATTGTCATTAACGTGACAGGATGTGACAAGCGTGAAGAAAACGCAGGGGTAGTTAGACAGGCGGCAGTCGAGACCAAAATAAGAAACGACAAATTTTTGGCGAATGAGCATAAAGAGGTACTATGTGAATTGTGAAACTCAAAGCAGCAGTGAAAACAAGAGTCTCGGGGCCGTCGTTAGGCCGAGATATCAGACACAATTAGTCCAATCGGCTTGTTTCAAATCACCGCCATGGTCCTCCTCTGTGATGTCGTGTTTAAAGGTGCTGTGAGTGGTATTTTTTTATTTAAAGTAATGAAGTAATTAGGTAAGTTGTCTACATGTTAGAATAATATCTCTACATTAACATCCATCACTGATATACAGTAGAGTGTCTGGCCACCAGTAACATGGGTCTCCCAGTCCCTCCTGCTCTGCAGTACACAGGAAATACATTTCCCGGTATCCCGTTCCTACTTTATCCAATTAACACTTATATGAAAAAAAAGAATACCACTTACAGCACCTTTAAGACTTGTCCAAGACTGGGCCCTAGGAATCACAACAGCATCGCCTTAACATATCAGTGCATATCTAGTGGCTTAAAAAAGGGAATTGTGTGATGTGATGGGTGACAAGACCAGTCAACCTGAAAACACACAGGCATCTCTGCCCTCATGACACATACAACCTATTCCCTTTAGGTTACTGTAGGTCCTCGAGGACCAGCAGATTCCACACAGGCATCTACAGAGACGCCAGCATGAAAACATAATGAGCAAACATCACAGGGAGAAAAAAAAGAGGCAGAGAGGTTTAGGGAGGGGGGATTTTTTTTTTTTTTGCGAGGCGCACAATCCCACCACATACTTCAAAGTGGCGCACCCTGTCCCGAGAGAAGTCTCTCTCCCTCTCTCTCTCTCTCTCTCTCCTCTCTCTCTCTCTCTCTCTCTCTCTCTCTCTCTCTCTCTCTCTCTCTCTCTCTCTCTGTCTCTCTCCTCCCCTGTTTTCCCCTCCCCTTCTATAGGCTGCCTCCTCATCTTCTTCCTCTAGACCTCAGAATGGTGGTCTCTCTCTCTCTCTCTCCCTCTCTCTCCCCTCCATCTAGCTTTCAAGTTGCTCCGCTTCCCTCTCTCTTATTTTCCATGGCCTCCTCCTCCCCCTCCTCCTCCTCCTCCTCCTCCCCCTCCTCCTCCTCCTCCTCCTCCCCCTCCTCCTCCTCCTCCTCCTCCTCCTCCTCCCCCACCTCCTCCTCCTCCAATTAAGGCTCCGTGGCTGAATCCCTGACAGTCACTGTAACATAGGGAGGCCTGACTGCTCGTTTGTGGCTAAGAGCTGACATGAGCGTCTCTCTCTCTCTCTCTCTCTCCTATATATGTCATTTTGCCATTTTAAATGACCTAATCCAATTTGGTGTGCGTTCCGTCTCTGCGCCCCGAGAACCGTTCCGTCGCGCGCACGCGGGCGGGGGAGGCGTTGTTTGGCCGACCGGACGCCAGGGACACGCTGGAGGAGATCTTCGAGTGCGTAACGGTACAGTCCATGAAGTATAAGCAAGCATAACTTTCCCCCCGTTTAATGACATGCATAATATAGAGACGAGAGGAGGGATGGCTCTAACTCTTAACA
Organism: Notolepis coatsorum; assembly: GCF_963971535.1. Taxonomy (NCBI): domain Eukaryota; kingdom Metazoa; phylum Chordata; class Actinopteri; order Aulopiformes; family Paralepididae; genus Notolepis; species Notolepis coatsorum. The sequence goes on from NC_140175.1 coordinate 21,159,575, forward strand.
ACCAATCCCAATCCCTGGGGGGGAGGGGGGGGTGTTGCAGCTCCACTGAGCAGGACTAAGGGCCCCTTCGCTGCCAGAAGCCATTATCCACTAAATCTGTTCTGCTGCCACAGGCTCCACCGTGGAACTGGGATGATGGTCAAATGGACAGTCTAATTCCACCGCTCCCTCCTCCGTCCGCGCGGAGCACTCTGCCCGGGACGCCACTCTGTCCTGTGTGCGTCGTCCAGATCAGATCTACAGCCGAGAGACACAATGATCATTAGCGGTGGGATGACTGCCATGTGTCAGCATGCACACAGGAGAGGAGAGGAGAGGAGAGGAGAGGAGAGGAGAGGAGAGGAGAGGAGAGGAGAGGAGAGGAGAGGAGAGGAGAGGAGAGGAGGGGAGAGGAGAGGAGGGGAGAGGAGAGGAGAGGAGAGGAGAGGAGAGGAGAGGAGAGGAGA
>NC_140175.1:21160220-21162720 GCF_963971535.1 Notolepis coatsorum
AGACACAATTAGTCCAATCGGCTTGTTTCAAATTACCGCCGTGGTCCTCCTCTGTGATGTCGTGTTTAAAGGTGCTGTGAGTGGTATTTTTGTATTTGTTAAAGTTAGGAAGTAATTAGGTAAGTTGTCTATGTTAGAATAATATCTCTACATTAACATCCATCACTGATATACAGTAGAGTGTCTGGCCACCAGTAACATGGGTCTCCCAGTCCCTCCTGCTCTGCAGTACACAGGGAATACATTTCCCGGTATCCCGTTCCTACTTTATCCAATTAACACTTATATGGAAAAAAAGAATACCACTTACAGCACTTTTAAGACTTGTCCAAGACTGGGCCCTAGGAATCACAACAGCATCGCCTTAACATATCAGTGCATATCTAGTGGCTTAAAAAAGGGAATTGTGTGATGTGATGGGTGACAAGACCAGTCAACCTGAAAACACACAGGCATCTCTGCCCTCATGACACATACAACCTATTCCCTTTAGGTTACTGTAGGTCCTCGAGGACCAGCAGATTCCACACAGGCATCTACAGAGACGCCCGCATGAAAACATAATGAGCAAACATCACAGGGAGAAAAAAAAAGAGGCAGAGAGGTTTAGGGAGGGGGGATTTTTTTTTTTTTTGCGAGGCGCACAATCCCACCACATACTTCAAAGTGGCGCACCCTGTCCCGAGAGGAAGTCTCTCTCTCTCTCTCTCTCTCTCTCTCTCTCTCTCTCTCTCTCTCTCTCTCTCTCTCTCTCTCTCTCTCTCTCTCTGTCTGTCTCTCTCCTCCCCTGTTTTCCCTCTCTTCTATAGGCTGCCTCCTCATCTTCTTCCTCTAGACCTCAGAATGGTGGTCTCTCTCTCTCTCCCCTCCATCTAGCTTTCAAGTTGCTCTGCTTCCATCTCTCTTATTTTCCACGGCCTCCTCCTCCCCCTCCCACTCCTCCTCTCCTCCTCCTCCTCCTCCTCCTCCTCCTCCAATTAAGGCTCCGTGGTTGAATCCCTGACAGTCACTGTAACATAGGGAGGCCTGACTGCTCGTTTGTGGCTAAGAGCTGACATGAGCGTCTCTCTCTCTCTCTCTCTCTCGTATATATGTCATTTTGCAATTTTAAATGACCTAATCCAATTTGGTGTGCGTTCCGTCTCTGCGCCCCGAGAACCGTTCCATCGCGCGCACGCGGGCGGGGGAGGCGTTGTTTGGCTGACCGGGACGCCGGGGACACGCTGGAGGAGATCTTCGAGTGCGTAACGGTACAGTCCATGAAGTATAAGCAAGCATAACTTTCCCCCCGTTTAATGACATGCATAATATAGAGACGAGAGAGGGATGGCTCTAACTCTTAACAACCAATCCCAATCCCTGGGGGGAGGGGGGGGGTGTTGCAGCTCCACTGAGCAGGACTAAGGGCCCTTCGCTGCCAGAAGCCATTATCCACTAAATCTGTTCTGCTGCCACAGGCTCCACCGTGGAACTGGGATGATGGTCAAATGGACAGTCTAATTCCACCGCTCCCTCCCTCCGTCCGCGCGGAGCACTCTGCCCGGGACGCCGCTCTGTCCTGTGTGCGTCGTCCAGATCAGATCTACAGCCGAGAGACACAATGATCATTAGCGGTGGGATGACTGCCATGTGTCAGCATGCACACAGGAGAGAGAGAGGAGAGGAGAGGAGAGGAGAGGAGAGGAGAGGAGAGGAGAGGAGAGAGAGGAGAGGAGAGGAGAGGAGAGGAGAGGATGGGAGGAGGGAAAAGGAGAAGAGAGGAGGGGAATGAGAGGAGAGAGAGGAGAGCAGAAGAGGGAGGAGGGGAGAGGAGGAAGGAAGGGAGGGAGGAGAGGAGAGGAGAGGAGAGGAGAGAGGAGAGGAGAGGAGAGGAGAGGAGAGGAGAGGAGAGGAGAGGAGAGGAGGAGAGAGAGGGAGAGGAGAGGAGAGGAGAGGAGGGAGAGGAGGGGAGAGGAGAGAGGAGGGGGAGAGGAGGAGGAGGAGGAGAGGAGAGAGAGGAGAGGAGAGGAGAGGAGAGGAGAAGAGGGGAGATGAGAGGAGAGAGAGAGGAAGAGGAAGGGAGAGGAGAGGAGTGGAGAGAATAGATGAGGAGAGATGAGAGGAAGGGAGAGGAGAGAGAGGAGAGAGGAAGGAAGAGGAGAGGAAAGAGAGGAGGGAGAGGGAGGAGAGGAGGGAGAGAGAGAGATAGGGAGAAGAGAGGAGGGAGGGGAGAAGAGAGGGAGGGAGAGAAGAGAGGAGGGGAGGGGAGGAGAGATGAGAGGAGAGGAGAGAGGAGAGCAGAAGAGGAGGAGGGGGTGGAGGGAGAGGAGTAGAGAGAGGAGGGAGGAGGAGAGGGAGAGGAGAGAGATAAGGAGAGAGAGGAGAGGAGATAATAATGAGGAGAGGGAGAGAAGGGAGAGAGAGTGGAGCGAATATATGAAACAGAGGGGGAAGGAAGAGGAGAGGAGAGAGGGGAGAGGAGAAGGGAGGGGAGGGGAGGGAGAGGAGAGGAGAGGAGGAG